>NW_026724300.1:0-71132 GCF_029784015.1 Lycium ferocissimum
TTTATATTTCTCATACATTCAACCCCCCCCCCCCCCCCAACCCACACACACACACAAAAAACCTAAAAAAACAAAAGAACAAGGGGAAAATTGGCTCCTTTTTCCTTGTTCTTGAGCAACCGTTAGTACTAAAGGTATTTTTGAGATATTTGACTAGTTGAAGGGCATTTTTGAGCCAAAAACATAACTGAAGTAAATCCAATTTCAAATAGTTCAAGGGTAATTTTGGCTCAATACTCAATTTTCAAGTATTAAATTGCCCAATTCTCAATTTTCAAGTATTAGAACATAGTATGATAGCCTAATTACTTTGTTAGTTAAAATACTCATTGTATTTTGGGGAAGGGACATATACCTGTTATTTCCACTACCACCACAACACCCCCCTTCTTTTGAAGGATATTAGTTTATCCTTTTGTTGTATTTCAGATGGAAGGCCACATCCTCCCCTTGTATAATCTTTTGGTGAAATACAACGGACCTGTACCGTATGGTAATAAACTATATAAATAGAAAAAAGAACCACCATCGAGGCGCTCAACTGAAACTAAGTACATATGGATCAATGAAAAAGAAGCATTAGAAGAAGAAAATTTCCACCAAACTATATACTCCTCCTATAAGACTATTTAAACTATTATGGATGCACATCTTAGTGTTCTACACTTCATTACTTCTATATCTAACTAAAAATAGCTTTTATAATCTCTTTTAATTGTATAGCCAGTACCTCGTTCCCAACATAGAGTTGGATGACTAGGGAGTTTACTGATCTTCAGAAAGATTTAATGCACACTATTACTATGGAAACAACCAAATTTGAAGCTTCATCAATAAAATGTCCTTCCAGCAGTTATCAACAAAAACTAAGAATCCTCTATTATTGCCAAAAGAACTAAGAAAAATGATGAGTTATGAGTTTTGATGATCAACATATGCATCAGGGACCATGTCCTTTATCAGGTCCCCTGAGCACTGTACGAACGTGACAGATGTAAAGTTGTGGCACTGTTCCGACTTGCAGAGCCACAGTAGGACGGACGGATCATTGCAATGTCTCTATCTATATCACATGCTTCTCACATGTTCCTGACTTGGCCCCCTATATAAACATATTGGCATTTGTTTGACCTAGCACTCAAAACATATTATTCTCATTGTTGAAAAGAGCAGCCGCCACTGTTTTCTCAGAGCTTTCAAGATCAAGACTAAATAACTCCAAGGACCAGATCCCAATACGGAAAGGGGTCGTTTGGTAGATAGTCGAAATTATCCCGGGATTATAATCCCGGGAACTAATTTATCCCATCTATTGGGATTATTTTATACCATCTAAAAGATGGTATAAAGTAATCTCAAAGATAAGTGGGATAAGAAGGTATAAGGCGGATATCCGTATAATTTTTGTACCATGTTTGGTACAAGGTATAAATTTATCCCAGGATAAATTTATACTTTCTACCAAACATGGTACAAAAATTAGTCTTTGGGATATCTCAGCTTATACCTTCTACCAAACGACCCCTTAAAATGTCTTAAGTCCTAGGTTGTTTTAGTCTCTTATCTTTTGGTCTAAATATTGTAAACCGACACTTCTTTTAAGAAGGGCTTTTGTAGGTGTTTGGGTTATTAAGCTTTTTGTGTAGACGCCTAACTATAGTTAGTTATGGTGAGTTGAAGTTCAGCTAGAGGTGGCTGAATTTGTTTGGCTCTTGACTAGAGTTAGACAAGTGAGTGCTTGCAATAGAGTTATTGTAAAGGAAGGGATTAGTGGGCTAATTCCTTGATTGTAAAAGGCTTGTAATTTGAAAAACGTTGCTCAGTTAGTGAAGTTGAAAATTCTACCCGTGTAGGTCGTGATTTTTAATCTCTTGAGCAAGAAGTTTTCCACATAAACATTGTGTCTTGTTTACTTTCTGTTTTTGCTTAAGGGAACAAATAAGATATATGGTCCCTTATCTGTTTTGGTGGACGCTTAGTTTCTATCAAAAAATAAAAGAAAAGATAGTCACCAGCAACCACGGGCTTCATGAATCATGAGGCGGCCAGTCCAAAGAGCAAGGTTAGGGGTGTCAAGGGAATCATAAATCACTTTCGGAGTACCCCTTAGTTATCATAAATCAAAAATTCGGAATAGTCATTCAAATTCTTCAAATAGAAGAGCCAGCAGTTACATTTACCAATAGCAGTTTGGTTTGCTATCATATCTACCATAAAGACGCGGAAACGTATAACTTCTATCATAAACACATAGTAAAGAAGAAAAACGATAAGAATTGTTTTCTGCAAATCTTCTGAGCAGAGAAGTAAGAAAGAAGGCAAAAAATTGAGAGTTGAGATAAATACAATTCCTGGCCAAAAAAGTGCCACGTCACCTTCCTCATTCCAAGCATTATATATATATATATATATAATGTATGTATATAGAGAGAGAGAGATCTGAATAGGATTGAGTTAATAAAGTTGCAGTATACACATCACTAATGCTTTAAAACGATAGGATTGCATTGAGAAACTGCAACTGGTGATTCAGCTGCTTCCCCTTTTTAAGCTGTCTGGACAGAAAGGGCGTCAGTTCTTTATAGCTAGTCCTGCATGGTCTCTTTGGCTTCTTGCAGGTGAGTCGACCAGATCTTCCGCTGCAGTTTTATTAACTCTAGTGTTAGTGTAGAAATGCATGGGATGTTCAAGCATGGAAAAGAAATAAATAAACAAGTATGGGAACAAGAAAAAGAGTAGTAGAATGCTACAGAATCTAATGATAGAGAAGACTCACATAAGGGAGGCAACACATCTAAATTGCCCTATATTGAAGCTTTCAGTCCTTATGGGTTGCTGGAACTCTTCTGAAAGTAGATTAACCGCAAAAAGAAGATACATATTAAGGCATGATGTGAAATATGAAATGCCATGTGCCCACTGAAAGGGCCAGAAAATCGAGGCAAGTTAGTCAAAAAATAAAGAAGCATTTCTCCAGCACCAAATGGCATTCGGCATCACACAACATGATAAAATATACCACCAAATCCATAATCACAAATTCAAAATGACAAAGAGATCCTTTACAACCATCTTAGTATTACTCCACGAAGAACTTACCTTTGATTCCAAGATCCTCTGACTGTCATTGTAGTACTGATTTGGATGGTTAACGCCGGCATCACAAGATGAGCCATGAACAGCTTCAAAGGTTAAAGTGCATGCCAACTGCACCATTTTACAATCATAAACATATGAAATTAGGTGATGTAAAGCAGTGATAATTCATAAAATAACACACTAACCTGATAATGTCTATTTCGGACTTTGTCCATCACATCCTCCAGTGGACGACTGCCTACTCCCATCCTGGTCAGGGCAGCTCTCAGATTCTCCTCACTGTTGCAGCAAGTTTAGCAAGCAAAAGAAAATTGAGACCAAATGTAAGATGTTGAGAAATGGAGCAATCTTTTCCAACACATTGTCCTAAATTCTGAGTACCTACTACCTAAGTATAAGCTAATTGATATATTCTCTATCATCATATAGAGACAACAATATGCAACACCATGAAGTGCAAAAAAGGCACCTTCTTGTATTTCTTTTACTAGTTCAATCTTTGAAACATAGAATAATGTGAAGATAAAATCATTATCAAATTACTTCACTCTTCCTTACTAATCAACTTCAGTTTCCGTGCTCTTTGGAATAACACAGTGACTATACATTCTCATAAGTAGTCTTGTCGGATGTTACAAAATGCAAAAAGAAAAAGTAATAATTAAAGGCAGGCAACATATATCGTCTTTCAGCTCATGCATATAGCTACAAGTTCAAAAGATAACTGTGAACGTGTTATTAAATCTCATAAAGGAACTACAGATTAAAACGGAAAACAAACAAAAGCCAAAGAGATTAAAAGTAAAAGGGAATTTCGGTGAAAATTGTGGTATGGCAATTCAAAGGCCAACACTGAATATCCAAGTAAGACACATAGTATTATCTAGGAATTAAGTGCAGGTTTGGGTAGTGGAAAAAGTTATAACTATTGAGTATTGACCTTCATGACTAAGATGAACGCACGGATACAAGGATCCGTATCCAACTAGACAAAAAGTTAATAATAATAATAGAACTGACAGATAATAATCTTCTATGGTAATTGTTGAGAATATAATTAAGTAAATAGAAGTGTGCTCTCTCTAACAGCTTAAACTTTTAGATATGATAGTTCAACATGGTATCAAAACCAGACTCATCCCAATTCTTGGTTTATCCGATGTTGGGCCCCCCATATTATATTGTTCACGCTTCAATTGGTAGGAGGGGGGATGTAGAGTCGCACATCAGTGGTCGGATGGGGACTTGGTCTCCTTATATGGTCTTAGGTAATCCTCACCTCATGAGCTAGCTTTTGGTTTTGAGTTAGACCCAATGTCTATTTTCTTATCATAGTATTGGAGCAAGCAAAGGTCCTGGTTCGAGTCTCATTGCCATCCATTATCAAAAAGACTCTCCACGTGCTCAACCCACGAAAAAAATCAGGTTGGGGGCATGTTGAGATTATAATTAAGTAAATAAAAGTGTGCTCTCTCTAACAGCTTAAGCTTTTAGATGAGATGGTCACACACTTCAACAGAACACTTACGCAAATATTTATGGTCGACAGCCAATAGCTTAGCACTAACAGAACTATAAAAAGAGCTATCTTCTATGGATTTAGTTCTCATGTTCAAGATAAATAAATTGGTGTCCGTCCCTCCGGAGGACTTCAACATTCAAAGGAACTACCTACAACTGCTCATTACAGGAATTAAGAATTTAGCATCCAATCAAGGAGATGGGATTTTTTTTTCTTTTGTTGTGGATAGGTAATGTAGCTGAGAAATTTCATCCTTATCTGAACCTTGATATGGATTAAACTTTCTTGAGCTTACTGTATGGTCGTGATTCTCCTTAACATGGATAATTGCTTTTAATTTTCCTTTTGGCATTCGGTATCTGAAGCACACAAGCAAGACTGCAAGAGTAATCCAAACTCGCACCGGGAAGGCCAACAATTCAAGAAAACTGCTCACTCTCCAGAACTATCAACTAGGTTGCATAATTGATACACTGGTTGGTTTTTTTTTTTTTTTTTTTTTTTTTTTTAACCAAGTTGATACACTGGTTTGTTTTTATCTCTTTTTCTTTTGGTAGGAATTGGGCTTCCTAGAAACTTACAACTATGCCTCAATCCCAAACAACTTCCTAGAAACTTAGATGTCCAAAAAATTGTTAGCAAAGTGCAGGATAATGAGAAGTGGTGCTTAATCAATGACGAAGCCTGGAAGACCTTATTATCTCATCATGTTGCATGCACATCATGCAGATAGAAGCAAACACATGAAAAGTCATTCAGCAGAGAAAAAAAGACGAGATTACAAATTGTTTGGAAAGATAATTTGTCTAATAGTTTCAGGAACGAACATGGGGGATGAGCACTACATGCTGCATAAGCAACAATTGCTCACTTCAGTGAACAAGACCAAATGCAACATGAGAAGAGTATGACCTGAAATGACGATACGGACAGCCATGGTGATCTCCTACTCCTGGAGCTGATGATATAATCTTTTGACAAGAATAAGGTGTGTAATCCTGCACTCTTGCAAGAAAGCAATAAGGGTTTTTGAGAAATCAAATGGAGAAAAGAATGCAAATCTCAACCAAAAAGAATATATAGCACAAGATGTAGAAATAATTTCTCTTCTTTTCACTCTTTTAATGTATTAGCAGAATGTTGAAACTATTCCAATGTTCTATGCTTACTCATGGGCATGCAAAGGGAACAGGGAATTTGAAAGAACATGGACAAAAGCCATTTCTTCCGCTTTTGTCCTACCGAAAAGAGAAAACAGAAATCATAACTGATATCCGGAACTAGAAGAATTTGTTCTCGTTGTATTTCTTTTTTTCTTGGTTATTTCAGACCTAAAGCCCTTTTTTTGTGTGTTGCGCTTGTTTTTTTCTCAGGGTACTTCTCAGTTTTAATACAGAATAGAATGTTCTATCACGACTATGGATTACAAAAATGCATAGACGTTCTCTCAAACTCTACATATTCAGCAATGCAACTTCAAATAAGTTACTTACCGTTCTCTTTCCTTCTTTCCCGTAGTTGTGTCTTATGCCATATGCATATTCTTTATCAAATCTTTCAGCACCAACCTACAAGAAAGAATTATGCACTTAATTCCAGAGAAATTGAACACATCTGAGATCACCTTCTTCAGAAGGTGCAAGCCATAACATCTGACAACCTTTCTATTGTTCTCAGTCTATTCTCCCCTTATCCATAGTGGTAAATCTATTTCTAGCTAAGCCACAAATTAGCATGTACAAGGAAAACTGAGGGCAACTCTTCTACACAGTGCTTCTTACCTCTAATGGCTTGCTCATTTTTTGACATGTTCAGTCCATTACATTCTACATAGAAAACACTTAAAATGTGTAAAAAATAATACATAGAACCCTAAATACTGCTCACTTTCCGGGAGAACTCAGCTCTCCAGAATGCAAGGGCATCATCCAACTTCAATCCTACACCCTACAAATAAAGCAAGACACCATCAAAAAATGAACCGTGAAGAAAAAATTCTTACAATCGCTATTTGAGAGAAACTTTTTTTTTTTCGATGAAGTAAGATGTCTCTTTGAGAGAACCTAAAACTTGTTCCTAGTGGATATCCACATGCTTCAACCAAAGAATCTGTAACTCTAAACACATTATTGACAAGAAGATAGCCCTAATAGAACAAAAAGAAAAAATCAGGACTCTCTTCTTTTTTTTTTTTTTCTTTCAACTTACTTTGTTTCACGAATGATCAAAACTGTAGGATAAAAAGTGTTCTATACCACTTAGCCTATTTTCTATTTTTTAAAACAATTACTTCTTGCCCTTATCCACAAACACTTTTTTGACCACTTTCTAGCTTTTGTAAATCCTTTTCCTTTTTTATTCTACACTTCTTTCTCTCTGAAAGGCGTATACTTGACCAGAATCCTTGAATGCATAATTTGTATGTTTATCATATTGTCAGTCATCCATTTATATTATCCCTTGTGCAATAACTAGTGCATGATGTTCGATAACAAAGAACCATCTGTTGGAGCATTACTATATGCAGAAAATTTCTAAATTCAGTCAGTTGTAGTGAATTTCCTTTGTGGATCAACGATTCGAAAGCAATATTATATATAGTCATAAATAGCCCGAACCCACCACCCCACCCCCCCACCCACGAACCAAAAAAAGAGGAACGACTGCATGAATGCGATTCAACATAGATGAATCACCTAGGAGAAGGAAAGTTTGTAATTCATTTTCTGTAAATCAGAGACGAAGATGATGATAAGGGATTGCTATACAGCAGAATAAAATATGTGAGTGCTCGGAGCAACAAAATTCTCATTAATCCTGTTATCGCATCCTAAAACAAATAGTTCAAATTTATTAGGCAAAATCCATATCAAATAATGTAACCTTGAGAAATAGACCGAGTTGCATCCTCCCTCCATGCTTCAGATGATGATCCTCTCGTAGCTGCAATAAATCATAAACTGTGGTGAAGGCAAACCTTTTGGTAAAAAAGGTGCAGTACCAAAACATCATAACTGCTTAGAAGTACAACAAAATAAGAGATAATATGATAGTAATGCTTAAAAAGTACATCTGATGTTAATGAACTTGGTTTCTTGAACAACTTCTAACCTTTTGAAAAAGATGACGCATACATAGAGGGAATGAACTCTTAGCAATCTGATCAATGTCTTTTAGTGATATTTCTGCATGTTCTCTCGGCTGAAACAAAGGATGAACTAGTCAAGCAAATGCAATAAGAACATTGCAACTGTAGGAAGTAGGTGATAATAAAGTAGCTCTAAAGCACCTGGCTATAATCAGGACCCAGATAACTTGTGGATAAGGCTTCGATAATCTAAAATATTGAAGGGAAGTTAGGTTTATACATTAAGGAACATAAACAATCTTTGGGTGCAACTTCAAAACTAGCTCAATACTCACAGGAGCCAAACGGTCCTTCTCCTGTTCCCTGATCATCGAGGTCCATTTTCTGAAATCAATAAACTGAAACTTCTAAAAATCTAATGATGGAACAAATGTTTAACTATAGCAAGAGTGGTAACCAGGAGATGAAATTCCAAAAGCAACATGCTAGATGAAATATCAGAAGAACTTGACAATACACAAACAGCTTAATGAGGTCCTGGAAGCAATCTGAGCGATGGCAAGTGTGGTTGGTCTAAACGATCAACTCAGATATAAGAAAAGCAAGAGAGAATGAGAAATCTGATGCACAAAGTGGAAATGCAGATCCGGAAAGGATAATTTCATTTTTACAAGCAATAGACTTAAAACAAAGTTTAAAATAGTGAAAAAGAAGATAAGATATTTTCAATAATTGTTGTCTTAAGTTTTAAAATGTTGCTAATCTAATAGTTGGTATGCTCTTTTTGGCGACCAACCTGTTTGTCAGCACTAGCGCTTTCGAAAGATGACTTCGGAACTGCGTGATAACTAGTGAAACCACCTGCAAGAAATAAGCTATGTCACAGCAATTGGTATATTGATATTAACATATTCATGTGGATGCTCCATAAAAAGACTACCTGATTCATGGCAATATATGCATTCCCTTTCTGAATAAATACTTTTCGACCTGCCACAAGCTCTGGCACCTCCTCAAATGGAACCTTCAGTAATTAAATACAAAATAATATAAGAGAAACTCAACCAGAACCTCCCAAAGCAAAATCTCATTCAAACAAGATAAATAGAGTCCTTTTTGCCTCTTTATTATCCTTGCATAAAAGACTTAAAACCTATGTCTCATAGTTCACAATGAGCCAATCATGAAAATGTTCGGCCACACCAAGTGGTCTACACTCAAAATTATAGTCACTTCTCTTGCTTACAATCACCAACGAGCATGCTGGTCAACCCGATGAAGTTACTGAAGCAAATTCATCTGTCAATTCATACACGTGTGGCTATTAGGCAACAACTCTCACAAATTCTGAAACAGAAGTACACAAGTATAATACGGTCAGCAACATCTTTCTTTTGCACTCTTCTAGATAGATGTTCATGCAGACCCGGCTGGTGTTGCTCGGACTCAGGTGGGGGTATACTGGTGCAGATCTAGAGGTTAGATTTCATTACATAAAATTTTAGGATTTGGAGGTATGGATCTGATAGTGGGTAAGGATGCTGGGGTACGGTCGATAAATGTGTATTATGACATATATACATATATATTTGATTAACTGAAGTTATTGAACTAAAAGTAATAAAATTTAATTCTTGACATAAACCTAATATTTTATTCGTAAAATATCTCGCATATAGCGAAGCATTCTCATACTTTATATGGATACATGACATAAACTCAAAATCAAACCAAATACCTAATCAATCTATATTTCTTGGTCATAACTGTAGTCAAAGTATCCAAAATAAGTTGACCAAATCCGGTGCAGATCCCACGCCCACACCCAAATCGTGTCAGATCTACACGGGTATAGCTCTTGGCTCCTTGTGTTACTGCCATTTTCCTTCACCAGGGGAGTGGGAGGGGGAGGGGGAGAGAGGTAAACGGTCTGCAAAAGTCAAGAGCATACCTTGTAGAAGATAGCATCAGCTGCAAATAATAAAAATCATGATATTAATGCCCTTAAATATTGTCAAAATTGATGTTCACAATTGGATTAGCAAATAGTAAGAGTAATACTACTTGTAGTAGATTGGCCTATGGCGCGCATAACTTGGTTCAATTTGTCCTTCACACTCTGCATCAGAAGCAGACAGCCATAAAGAAAAAACTTATCACCAAAAGAATGTATTGATGTTAAGAAAACAAAAACCTAAAAAAAAATGTAACTTGGAGCGTAAACATAAAATTTACCTCATATTCAGCATTGCTCACAGCTTTGTATGGAAGATCAAACTCTGCCATTAGCGCCCTCTGCGTCCAAATTTATCATATCAAAACAATAAGCATAGAGATGTTCTGAGAGGAAAAGAGAATGTGCCAGTAACTATATCAAACCTGAACTTCAGTAGTTTCAACCCGGAAACGGTAGCGGAATAAGGTAGTTTCCATTGAAAGAAACCATTTTCTTAACTCCTCCCTATGAGATTAAAGTTTTAAAAAGTAAATGATCCTTTCTCAGAATTTAAGAAAGTCGAAAATGGAAAAGCCAAGAAGATCTACTCACGTCCTGCAATAAACAAGTCGCAAGACGAAATGTGAAATTATGTCCTTATTAACAACCTCGGATGAATGCTGATTCTTCATATTTGTTTTCCACAGATCCAACACCTAATTTGAAACCACGAAATCAATCCAAATGTAGCAAGGATTAGAATATACTACTCTATCTACTAAAATTTATGCTATGAGTTACCAGTTTCGCCATTTCATCCGGCTTCTTTCCTCTAGACAAACCATCCGAAATTCCTTTTAGAACTGGATTGAATCAAAAATAATCAGTGCAAGATAAAACTGTGTTATTCACGGCTCAAATGAATTTACAAATAAGTGTAAAGACATCAAATTATTATAAGCATCGGTTTCATAAACTGAACACAACTCCAGAAAAAATTAAAGGGAAAAAAAAAAAAAAAAAAAAAAAAAAGGAAACTGGTTTTTTTTTTACTAAATATTGAAAATGATAACAGAAATTAGCAATTAGAAAGCATCAACTGGACAAACTAAAATACTAAATTCACATAAATGAAGCAGTTGTACAAGTTCATCAAAAATATATAATAATTTGTAAAGGAATTTAGCTTCTTCTTTGCCTATTTTTTTCCTTTCTTCGATAATTAGAAATTAGGATTTGAAAATATTAAGAAATACTCAAACGCACAATATGTATATCATACATCCTTATGCTCGGAACAATTATTAAGTATTATGAGAATCAGTTTCATAAACTGAACACAACTCAAAAGATTAAAGGAAAAAAAAAACTGTTTTTCCTTCTAATTATTGAAACTAATAACAGAAATTAGCAATTAGAAAGCATCAACAGGACGAACTAAAATACTAAATTCTGTCTTCCTCGTTTTTCCTTTCTTCGATAATTAGAGGTTAGATTTTGAAATTTTTTATACTAAACGCACAATCTGTAAATCAATACATCCCTATGCTCAGAGCAAATTATTAAGTAAAAGGAAATTAGAAGTAGGGCAAGTAAAAGTAACAGATCTGCAGTAACTTTTTCTATCATATTATCTTCAATCACTATTCACTTAGAATTACCAATGGATGAAGTAAATTTAGTTTTTTACTGTTTACTTTTACTGTTAGTTACCTCGGAGGCGATCGATAGCGTAAAGCTCGAAATCTTCAAGACGGACTTCGAGAGGAGGAGCAGAACGATAGAGAGGGAGTTTTGAAACAACGCCGTTGTTGGACACTGAAGAAGATTTCCTCACAGCTTCCATTGTTTTGTTTCTTCTCCTTTTGGCCTCTATGAATTTTAAGATTGTAACACAAAAGTAAAGGGTGTATTAGTGGGTGAAGTACTATGACACAAAATGGCGGGAAACATTTCCCTCCGGGCATGAACTCACTTTTAGGCTGGGCTTCTACAGGCCCATTCACTGACTTTTAGGAAGGCCCGCTAACGCCCACCTATATTTCAGATCCCAAAAGGTAATGTTTTCATAAAAAATAAAAAATAAAAATGGGGAAATAACTCTTTTTTTTGCGCGGATTTCCCTTCATTTAGAGTGGTCTCTAATTTTTTCCTATAAATTGGTGGTCTTTAAGTTTTGCTCCTCAAATTATTGGTCTTTAATTTTTTCCCTTTAAATTGGTGGTTTTTAAGTTTTGGCCCTCAAATTGTGGGTCTTTAACTTTTGCCCTATGCCTTGCGAAATTCTGCCTTAAGGCATAGGGCAAAAATTAAAGACTACCAATTTGAGGGACAAAAATTAAAGCCCACCCCCAGCGAAAGACAATCCTGCAAATTGCACAAAATAACTCATATATACGGCTGTGCATCTAGTTTGCAGCTGATGTAGCCCATTTTATCATCGATGTATAGATGATGTATATGTTCTTTATAGCTATACGCCCAACTCATCTAATTTGCAACTGATGTTGTCCACTATAACATCGGTGTATAGATAATGTATTTGTTTTGTATAACTATCTATAAACATTACATATACCCTGTACCAACTCAAATTGCAATGTATAGATAATATATTTATTTTGTATAATTATATATAAACATTACATAGATCAATGGGTATAGACGGTATCTCTTTATTCTTCGTGATATTAACCACAATTCTAATGCCTATTTGCATTTTAGTGGGTTGGTTTGGTACGAGAAGGGACAACAAATTTATTTAGGCAAATAGAAAAGGAAATGAAAAAAAAATAAGAGATTCGAGAACTAGGGGTGGTCAGGGTTTGGTTAAAAACCGATCCAAACCGAAAATCAAAACCAAGCCGATTAAATAAACCGATATTTTTTTGGTTTAGGTTTGGTTTGGTTTTGAATTTTAAAAACCGATAATATATGGTTTGGTTTTGGTTTTACTAAAAGCAAACCGAAGAAAAAAACCAAACCAAACCAACAAATTTTATACATAATTTTTATAATTATATACATACAATATATTAATTTTTCTAAATACTTTTAAATAATTTATATACTTTTTAAGCAAAAATTTATTTATCTATAATATGCTAATGAAATTTATACCTTAAGCCGAATTTAAAAAGAAATCCATGAATTCAAACTCATTTATTCAAAGAAATAACTATTTGAGATTTACCTAGATTTTGTTACCATTCTCAAAAAAAAGATTTACCTAGATTTATTTTTTGTATTTCTTATAAAATTTATTCACTTAATTAAAATCATAAATCCTAAGACATTTTCTCCTTAATGCAAAAACTATAGCTACCACAATAAAATAGTAATAACGGATTATAAGTTGGAAAAGGATAAAAAATTCTCTCCTAATTGCAGGAAAAAACATGAAAGCGAGAAATACCATTAAATTTCTTAAAAACCGACCCAAACCGAACCAAACCGATGGATATGTAAAATAATTGGTTTGGTTTGATTTTAATAATTTTAAAAACCGACTAGATTAGTTTGGTTTTGGTTTTAACCAAAAACCGATCCAAACCGACCCATGAACACCCCCCATCAAGAATCAATTAAAGACTAGTGAATAAGCAATTGAGAAGGACAATAGCAGTATTTCGTTACTTCTACATCGAGATGAGGAGCCAAGATAGATCTTCTAGCTCTCTTTTTTTTGGTGGTGTCAATTAAGACTTTTCCACTTCTTTTGTGGTATATTTCAATTGTTTCTTACAATTACGATGGATTTGAGCCAGTTGCAGTCAAGTAATCTTTCGTTAGGGATTATAACTCATGTTTCGCTGGCCGGAAGTGCACTTAATCGGAGTCATATCGCCAATGATTCGATTTCTTTTCAGATTGATTCTAAATTAAGGAATGATGCTGCAACAATAATCATCTCATAGCTGAGGCTTTACTATGATAAGTTGGGTATGGCTAATATAGATATCCGAATATTCTGAACTCACCGTATCATCCTAAATCTTTTGCTGATAGAAGGT
The DNA here is from genome assembly GCF_029784015.1 of Lycium ferocissimum. Classification (NCBI taxonomy): domain Eukaryota; kingdom Viridiplantae; phylum Streptophyta; class Magnoliopsida; order Solanales; family Solanaceae; genus Lycium; species Lycium ferocissimum. The sequence goes on from NW_026724300.1 coordinate 13,659, forward strand.
CGTGGAAAGGTGATTCACATGTATTTTGTGTGCACAAGGTTTTTTTTTGGTGAACTAGATATTACTAATATATTAAAATATTCACAAAACTACATTTGAGTTTATGACATTAGCGCCATTCAGCTGTTCATGATTGCCACCCATTTGGGCATTACATAACAAAATGTTTCTTTCATAAGTGTGCACTAGGTTTGCAAGAGAGTAACGTGGAACAAAATACAAGAAAAAAAAAAGCCATATTTTAAATACAAGTTTTGTTTCATTTGCAAAAAGAATTTTTGAAATAAAAACGCAATTTCTATTAGTTTATATTTCAAATACCAAATTACTGATTTTAATATCTTTCTTAATTAATTCTTGTTGTAGTCTAATTTTTTTTTTTTTATATATATGTTTGTATTAGTCTAAAAATAATTAGCTAATATTTTTATCTTTATAAAAAGACGGACGGCGGGGGGGGGGGGGGGGGGGGGGAGGTGTGGACAAAAGAACAAATAAATAGTAATGAATAGAACAATTTCAAAAATAGTGGGTGTTGTAATTGCCTGCACATGACTCCAACACCTCTTTGATAAAATAACAAGAATATAAATATTAAAACTAGACCAAATTCACATTTGATGCATTTTGAGTTTGGTTTCGACCATTAGCCTTGACTTGTTAATTAAGTACTAAGCAAAAGTTTTGATTGGCTCATATGCGAGGTAAGCCAAGGCGAAGAAGGAAAGGGTCAAGAATAGGGGATGAGGCTCCCCTCCGATACCTCATCCCTCTATTTCATCCGGTGCTACCCCAAATACTTGACACCTGTCCCTTCACTCATTCAATGGACCAGATCCATTTTGTTAACCAAAATACTAATAACTATGGTTACTTCTTCTCTCCTTACCTAGTTCCCAGCAAAATACTATTAATACATTTGACACTTTTACTATATCAAATTAGTCCAAAAACGATGATGCAATAACACCAAATGCAGATTGCAAATCAAAAATTCACTCTTTCTTTCTCTCTATTTCCCAACACAATTAAACTATAACACATTTTCCTTTAAATTCTTCAAAAAGGAGGAGAACAAGATCCATAGTATGCAATTGAAATACAATATGAAATTTCAAAGATCCGAACAAGGAGAGTGAATTCATATAGTTAGATGTTAGGTTAGACGGCAATCAGGGTTATAAGAAAGGTTTGGGGTCTTCTTCATAACAAAGCAAGGTTTTCCAAATTGAGGTTTCTCATCATTATGGGTGTGTTCTGTATGGAGGCCGGAAAATGTTTTCCCATGTTCGATTGGTTGAGATTTTTGAAAAATATCATTTTTAAGAAAATAAGTATCTTTTTTAAGAAAATAAGTTCCTTATAAATGAGAAAAATAACTTCCCTAATGGGAATAGGGTAAACAAGTCCACATGTGACATTTCATATTAATTATCTCCTCTCCACCCTCGAAATCACTCCCATCCCACCGAACCACCCCCACCCACCCACCACCACCCAACCCGCACCACTTACCTTCCACCACCTATCCGCCACACCCACACCACCTAACCACCCACCCCCACCACTTTTGAGAATTTCTTTGCTTAGTGCAAACCAAGGCATATATCAAACTACCAACTGCGTAAGGATAAGGAAGGAGATATTTCCTTGTTCTTTGTAACACTCAGTAAATCTGAGTTAGGTGTGAATGTGTATAATGAGTGTTGATATGACATATTAGCAATATGAATCATTTGCTTGAAAGATAGTTGTTTTGAAGTCAAACCAAATACCGAAGTTCGTAAGAGTTCTTAAAATTGTCTAAGTATGCGGTAGTCCTAACTTATGCCCAATTTTTGGGTAGTTACACTAGGAACCTTAGAAAATGCAACACATGGAGGTCGTAAGTCTTGAAAATACATTTCTATCTATATAAGGTGGAGCTCAAACGGACCTCTGTGCTAGGAGTTATGCCCATTTTACTGAATGTTGTCGACAAAGTTGAAAAACGTGAAATTTTGACTTAGTTTGAAAATGGACCCAGGAGCTCGCTGAGCTAAGCTCAAAGCGATATAGGTCCAAGCTATAGAATTCGCTTAACAAGTTGTAGGGTCCCAAGATGAAAAATTTAAGAAAAATTGGCTACGTATAAAATGGACCTCGGATCTCGCTGGGCTAAGCTCAAAGCGAGTTAGGGTCATACTATAAACCTTGCTCAGTGAGGTGTAGGGTCCAAAATGCCCCATCCTATAAATTCAACACTTAACTTGAAGTTTCATTTATCAGACATTCCAACTTCGTAAAAAATCCCTAAAAGATGACTTTTTGAGAGCTAACAACCCTAAGGCTTCCTCGACACATCTAAGGTAAGTTCTTGATCAATTCTTATGATTTTTACCTTAATCTAATGAAGATTAACACTAGAAATCTCACATATTCCATAGATTGTGAAAAAACTCGATTCAAGAATGGTGGAAGAGGAAGGTTGTAGGGAATTGTTGTGAGGTAAGTTTCTGAAATTTTAGTTTAGTTATGGGAATTGTTTTGGGTTTATATACATCTATATAACGTTAGAATCCATAGGTGAATCGCGTGAAAGAAAAAAAGTGAAATACGCTTAAAACCCCTAGTTTTCAAAAAGGATGGAAATTCAAGAGAAAAGTGTAAAGCTCTAATCATCTCATCTAAATCAATTGCAGCGTGATTGTTGAACCTCAGAAACTCCGTTTGATAGCAATATAGTGGGAATTGAGGTATGTCTCTTTTCGAACATACTTTTCAACCTTTAAAAATGGTTTCTTTTGCTAGGCTTGTCTGCGTGAGGGACAATCCTGCATTAAACCGTATGTGTATTATATTATATGTATGTGTCCGTGATTTCCCTATCAAGGGACGATTGAAACTAAATTATAAAGCTTTGAACTTTGAACATGCTTTATGTTACACCTTAAGAATTTCCGCGTCGATTACATCGTAAGCAAACTAATGTAAGTCCAGAGAGGCTATGATACCCCTATCAGGTTAAAGAAAGACTTTTGACAATCATTAAGCATGTACCCTAAAGGTTCCGAGGCTAAGATAATCGAAGAAAGTACTTTTCGTGAAAGTTTGTTGACTGGGCAGAGATATGGCCCAACATACCCACCGTAAAAGTGACATACGGACCGTCTGTCATGTCTGAGAGGTGTAAAACAACATCAGAGAGTTGTGCAGAATTTTGGCCAACATACGGTCAGACATACGGACCGTAAGTATGACATACGAACCGTATTTCCACCGTAAGTTGCTGTCGGTGGAAAAGTTCCAAGTTATATATATTTGGCCCAATTCGTTTTTTTCCGATTTTTGTTCACCAACAGACCCCAAACACTCCCAAAAACCTTCTCCACACCTCTAAAGCCTTCTCCACATTCCATTTACATAAATCCAAGGCAAATCAAAGATCAACATCATTAATCCAAGGAAATCAAGTGCAAGGAAGCTCTTTAGGATTGCTAGAAGTCAAGAATTTCTTTGGAAGTGGAGCTAGGATTTTCTTCAAGTGAAGCATTTCCATCTAAAACCCATTTCTACACAATCAAAGGTGAGTTTTATGATCATTTCATGTTATTTAGAATATTGAAGGGTTGAAAGACTTGGATTATGGAAAAGGTAGAAAATGGGTTACAAATATAAGAATAGTGGTATTCTTGAATAGTAGTTTGACATGGATCATGATTCTTGAGGTATTATGAGTGAAATCTTGTTGTAAATGATACAAATGATGTTAAGGAGGTATTATATGAGAACAAATACGATGCTATGCCATAACTATGGTCATGAATCATTTTGGTAAGGAATTGTGGGAATTGAATAATGTCGAACTTGACAAAGTTATTGATTATGATATTATGAATGTTGTTATTGATGTTGGGAGTTGTTATAGCATATGGAGGAAGTTGTAGAAATAAAGGAGATGCTGCCAAATTTTCGTTAGCTTTAGCTTAAGCCTAAGTATGTTCCAATTATCTAATCTTAGTACGAATTCTCTTGAAGGTAGAATCGTGAACCTTGGAGAAAAGCGTTGAATTGATAAAGTTGGAGAGACATAAAGGTATGTGAGGCTAGTCCCTTCTTTTTCTAAGGCATGATTCCTATAATATGACCTCCTTTATCTTTCCGTGACCTTCTCATATTCCGAAAATTGTAAGCCTATGACTATTAAGAACTACTCATGAGATAAAAATAAGAGATGAGATATGTCCTATAATAACGATGATGATTCGATAGTTGTCAAACTACATACGACACCCACAACTTTCATGAACCTTGTGATATAAACGATAAGGATCTTTATAATGGTAATTCCTAAGTTGTGACCCCACACTTGTTTTCCATATTGTCCTTACTCCTAAAATGCTAGGCTTCCATGATTCTTAAGGCCATCATGATGACGTTGATGAATATTCTTCATGACAACGATTACGATGGTAATTCCCTTCCCAGTGATACCCAAAGACTAAAGTTCCATATGTCCTCATGGGATGATTGAGCATACCGTATGAGTCTCCGTCACATTCATGATAGTTGGCCTTGTCTTATGTCATTGTTTTGTTCAAAAGTGAGACATAACAGTAATGACGATCATGATAGCGAAAATGATTGTGCCTTCCAGGAGATATAGAAGCATAATACCCTTATTACGAATTCAGTTAAAATGTCTTATTCCTAAGAAAACCTAGAATTTGCAACTTTCAAGACTCTTAAAACGATATTGATAAAAGACTTCCGTAGTGATGGCAACGATGATAATGAGATATACCGAGCCTTGTTATGGCCGGGTACGAATGACATATATGTGATATTGTCGAGCCACTACGTGGCCGAATACGGATATTGTCGAGCCACTACGTGGCCGAATACGGATCTTTGTCGAGCCACTACGTGGCTGAATACGGGTGCCACTATGTGGTCGAATACGGATAACGTTTAATGTGTATGAGCAGATACGGTACTATGATATGTATATGTATGTGCATTCCACGATTCCTAAGAAAAGGTAAAGTAAGTATGACGAATATCTCAAAAGGTATTACTTGGTCTTTTATCTTATGCTGTCCTTCACGTTTTATTTACGTTACTACTCATGCCTTACATACTCAGTACATATTTCGTACTGACGTCCTTTCTTTTTTTTGGACGCTGTGTTCATGCCCACAGTTAGACAGGGAGGCGACCTAGATTCATAGGAGCTGATCAACAGATTTATGAGAGCACTCCATTATTCCGGAGGTGCCGTTTGTTTTACTATTTTGTGTATATATGTTTTGGGCACGACGGGGTCTGTCCGTCTTCGTATTCGATGCTAGTAGAGGCTCGTAGATACGTACGTATGGGTAGTAGATGTCCCATGATGACTACGTTGTAATTTTGTATATCATTTTGATAGCCGGAGGGCTTATGTATATACATGTAGATATGTTTTGAAAGTGAAAATGATTCCTCCTCATGGCTAGCTGTGTCAGGAATAATAAATGAAGGCAGGTTAAGTATGATGAGTAGTAGAATGAGTGGTGCTCGGTAGTTAGCTCCGGGTACTCGTTATGGCCCCTAGTCGGGTCGTGACACTTCACTCCCTTATTAGGGATGACTTGACTTGATTTTGAAAGAGATGATCTTCGAAATATTTTGCCCCTAGTATGGGATGATCGAATTGATTTCTAAAGTGATAATCTTTAAACACGATTTTCCCCTTTTATGGGATGATTGAACTTGGTTTCTAAAGCTTAGGTCTTTAATGTGTTTTGCCCTGTGAACGGGTTTTGGTGTGTTGAAAGTTGGTTAGTGATTAAACATGATTTCTAAACCCGATTAATGACTTGATCTACCCTATTAACAGGATGATGAATATAATTCATAATAAAAAATTTGGCTATCATGCTGTGACTTGGATTCGGCTTCCATGCTATGATTTGAGATTCGGCTTCCAAGCCATGACTTGTGATTCGGCTAATATGCCATGATTTTTATTGTTTGAGTTTAGCCTAGCTACTCAGGAGGAAGGGTAGTCACTATGGATTCTAATGGGGTTTGCCTAGACATTCGGGAGAAAGAGTGTCCATCAAGGGTCGATAGATCCGTTGTGGTTCATGCCTAGCCATTCGGGAAAAAGATTGGCTATTGAGGGTCGATAGCCTCGGTGTGGTTCATGCCTAGTCATTCGGGAGGAAGAGTGGTCATCGAGGGTTTGTAGCCCGGTGTGGTACTTTCCTAGCTATTCGGGAGGAAGGGTAGCCATCATGGGTTGATAGCCCCGACGTGGTACTTCTATGCAGTTTAGGGAACCTTAAGTGGTTGTCCCTTCGTTTTATTGATTAGGGCCTATTTTGGCATGCGTTATGCTTTGATTGCCTATGAGTGACTTGTTGATGATCTTGAGTTCATGATTTCGGGTTCGTAAGTGAGAGACTTAATATGGTAAATGGTAAATTAGTTGAACTTGATGTATTTTCTGGTTATTAGTTTATTACGGATGATTTTTACTAGGTTTGATGGTTTACTTTACTTTTATATTTCAAACTGTTTTTGGAAAAAAACTTAAGGTAACGGGAACAAATTAAGGATTCAAAGTGATTATTTCTTCGTCATTGACTTATACTAGAAGTTCATGAGATGTTATCATTTGTTTTGAACTGGTTCTCAAAACGGTTTTTAATTACATTTATTACTTATATATTTTGCTATTAACTATTATCCCGGAGACACTCACTGAGTACCCAGTACTCCGGCATACCATTGTTGTTTTTCATGGTATGTTAGGTAACAAAGAAGAGCAGGTTCGTGGTACGCATGCGGAGTAGGAGAACTTGATGTTTTCTAGACTTATTTGTGAGCCCACACCCTTGTTCGTGGGACATCCCATCTATCTAGTTTTATCATTTTAGTTTTCGGGTTGCGTCCCGATGTTTTAGACTCTGTTTATGTTATCTTAGGAGCTTCATAATTAGACGTTGTGTTATGGGTAGATCTTTGAAATTCTCGTACAACTTATTGAGACGTTTGCCAAGTCTTATAATTGATTATTCATACTAGACTTCCGTTGAATTTTATAAGTATGAGTATGCTTTCAGTTAGCCATGTATGATTTTTTTAAAATGAATATTAAAATACTATTAAAATAGAATAGATGATTATTGATTTTGTTAAAGGTGCTTCTGGTGTTGTTCATAGCATTGGATGCGTGTTGGCCCTGGGTGAGTTTTGGGGGGTGAAAAGCTTGGTGTCAGAGCCTAGGTTTAGAAGCTTCCGAGGATTGGTATGCTTCTATGAAGTTATGTCTAGTGGAGTCTTCCTCATGCAACCTGATCACCTGCATGATCGAAAGACTACCAGGGCATTTAGAGGTGTTTCTCCTTCTTCTTGATTCTAGATTGTGGTATAGAGCTTGAACTTCCTTTAGGATCATTCTGACGTTTCCGATAATTCATGCCTCGCAGGAATCGCTTCAACTGGTGCTGTAGTTTCTAATCTAGTGAACAATAGTGTTATGAGGTGCACATTGGTTGTGCTGTATAGTTTGATGGATGGTACAAAGTCTCTTGGAAATCTGTTGTAGGTGCTTGGTGGCGATTGGAAGGTGTGGTCGCGGATTTTTTGAGACAAAAATTCTCGCTATTTTATATTTGGTGCTTATTCGTTGATCGTTCCGGGTTCGAATCTTTCTTATGTGACTCGATACCTTGCCCATGATTTTGGGTATGGAATCTGGACAATTATTAGTTACCTTTTTCTGTGAATACCCATGCTAGTGTCCCCGTTATTTCTTCTAGAGTCTATAGAGATTGTGCAGTTGTAGTTAAGGGCTGTGAGACTACTGCCAATTTGTTTGAATTACAAATGGTGAACTTTGATGTGATGATAGACTAGTTTTCCAAGTGTTATAAAACTCTGGATTTCCAATAAAAAATAGTTAGGCTTGAATTTCTTGATGAACCTGTTATAGAGTGGAAGAGTGATATTATTAAACCTCGAGGTAGACTTATTTAGCATCTTAAGACGCACAAAATGAACTCAAAGGGGTATAGTCACCATCTAGTTTCCGTAATGACGCTCATGCCATAATACCCTTACTTATTCCCTATTCCAGGTATGCGTTGAACCTTCCCATTATTGTATTCTTGCGAAGGTGTAGATTAGAGGTTATAAATTCCTCCTTTTGTGTTAGGCTTAAATGATCTAGCTGTGGGGAGTCCTTGTGAGGGCCAGGTCATTTTTCTTTGGCTGGTTGGTTGTCACGTAATCTTTGGGGATAGATCGTCTTGCAAAAGAACTCTAGAAATTCTGAAAAAATTGAGGTTTAGTAAAAACTATTAGGCCATGACTTCCATTCGGGGACGAATGATCCTGAGAGGGCGATACTGTAACGCTTCGTAAATTCGAGTTATGTGTGAATGTGTATAATCAGTGTTGATGTGACATATTAGCTATATGAATCCCTTAGGGATGAATTTGGATGAAAGATAGTCATTTTGCAATCAAACCAAATAGTGAAGTTTGTAAGAGTTCTTAAAAACGTCAAAGTCTGATGTAGTCCTGACTTATGTCCAGTTTTCAGGTAGTTACACTAGGAATTTGAGAAAATGCAAAATATGAAAGTTGATCTTTGAAATACTTTCCATCTATATAAGGTGGATCTCAAACGGACCTATGTGCTAGGAGTTATGCCCATTTTACCGAATGTTGTCGACAAAGTTGAAAAACGTGAAAATTTGACTTAGTGTGAAAATGAACCTAGGAGCTCGCTGAGCTAAGCTTAGAGCGAGATAGGGTCATGCTATAGACCTAATTAGCTAAGTATAAAATGGACCTAAGAGCTCGATGGGCTAAGCTCAAAGCGAGATAGGGTCATGCTATAGACCTCGCTCAGCGAGGTGTAGGGTCCAAAATGCCTCATCCTATAAATTCAACACTTAACTCGGAATTTCATTTATCAGACATCCCAACTTCATAGAAAATCCCTGAAGGATGACTTTTTGAGAGCAAACAACCCTAAGGCTTCCCCAACACATCTAAGGTAAGTTCTTGATCAATCTTATGATTTTTACCTTAATCTAACGAAGATTAACACTGGAAACCTCACCTATTCCATAAATTGTGAAAATTTGATTCAAGAAAGGTGGAAAAGGAAAGTTGTTGGGAATTGTTGAGAGGTAAGTTTCTGAAATTTAAGTATAGTTATAGGGATTGTTTTGAGTTTATATATCGTCTATATACCGTTAGATTCCATGGGTGAATCGCGTGAAAGCAAGAACATGAAATAGGCTTAAAACCCCTAGTTTTAAAAAAGGGTGGGAATTCAAGAGAAAAGTGTAAAGCTATAATCTCTCTTGTTGACACCCAATTTTGTCCCGCCCTCCCTAAATGTTTATCTACATTTTTATTATTTTTGGCAATTTAAAAAATAACTATTTATATTTTACTATAATTATTATCTTTTATTAATATCGGCGTTTCAGTACTCTATTTTCACCAGCTGTTATTATTATTATCATTATTGTTATTATTATTATTATTATTGTCATTATTATTGTTACCAGTATTATAATAATTCGCATTTTTATCATTTCAGCATTTTTACTATCTTATGCACATGCATCACATTTATTTCGCGCGATTAAATAATAGTGTTTATTTACTGTTGAACTTTCAAAATACTATTGCACGGCTATTACGAAATCATATAATTTTATTTTATTATCTGAGTACTACTAATTACATATTTTAGTCCGTAGTAATTCAGCCATATTTTAGCAATTCAATTCGGTGCCCGTGTCTTAATTTACCCAGCCCAACATTTTAAATCAACTCAGTCCATTAATTACCAGCCCATTTTAATTCGACCCGGTCCACACCCGCCGACTACCCGACCCGACCCGTCCGCTTCAGAATAAGGGAACCACTAGGGTTTCCCTTTCTCTCTTCAGCCGCACTTTCTCTCCTTTGCTCTCTCTCTCCCTCTGCTATTTTTCGATCAAACCCCAGCCCCTTTCCAACATCACAGACTTGTCTAACCATTTCCATATCAAAATTTGTCCCCCCTTTCTGTCATCTGCACGCGTTTGTTGATTGAAAGAGAAAACTCTACTCATCTTGCTTCAAAACACACAAAAATCTTCACAGACCAGGGAAGGTTGAACCATTTCGAGTAAGGTCTCAACGTTCTAATTAGAACGAGCTTTGACTCGATTTTGATTTTCAATTTCAAATTCCCGCTCATGAAAACGAAAACCCTAGCCACTTCACTTATAAATATCATGTTAAGTCTTAGCCGAAGGGGGGGGGGGGTTTTCTGGGTTCTTGACCGCCGAAATACCCTGGAAAATACAAATCTTTAACCACCTAAATTACTCTTCAAGAACATTAGTTTTCAATCTGCTTTACATTACCTCAAGACACTAAATCTCTTTTTTTGTTTTATCTTTGGTATTTGTTCGGGTCCGAGTGTGTGCGAATTCGGGATTTGTGGTGTTACGAGTAAAGATCCGAGGACCCCCGCACCTCAGATTCGCTGCACCCGAAGCAGGTAATTCCCCTTCTTTTTTATCGTTTGCATCTTGTTCGGTTCTGTAGCTGTCGCAAACAGTTATATGTTATATTGGCATGTTTTATGATTAAGTATGTTTTGTGTCGCTGTTTAAGTTTAGTTATTATGTGGCATGGTTTAGAGGTTATTAGTCTTAAATTTTACCAAGTATATGTTTGGTTCAAAATCACCTGAATCTGGCCACACGTTTAGTTATTTAATTAGTCAAAATCAACATGCGTATGGCCCTGTCTGGATTTGTGTAAGCTCGTATGAAGTATACAAAGTATGTTGTGTATACCCCTGTATTAGCATGCCGCCATTAGGGACCTGTTTACTTGCATAAATGAACATTTCGATGGCATTGTGTTGGCCTGGATATCTTGTTTAGTCAAATTGCTAAAGATGTATACATAGCATGTTTGATGGTTACCTGATCCACATGGAACTCGAAAATGACTGTTTGGTATTTGGGTAGCTTAAACTCTTTTTTTAGTTACCCCTTTGCTCTTGGTTCGGTTCAATATGCTTCAGTCTGGTTGCATTTTGTTTTCCGTAGATTTAAGGTATTTAGTTTGTTTAGCATAACTGATTGCTGGCTTGGTTTGTTTAATCTCTTAAAATAGATATTGTGATCATGAGCATGAGCTCTTAAAAGAGTTATTATCATTTTCATGGAAACATCTTTAAAAGTCTCAAGAAATTTTCTTCTTTTTACTCACTGTTGTCTCAATGTAATTTGTTTAGTTACTAGTTTCGTGGCTGTTAGATTTAGGTTAGGTAATCCTCATGCTCTGTGGATTCTGCTTTTCTTCTCTGTTTTCATTAGATCTCATGATAATGTATGGTTCATTTCTGCCTCTTGCCTTAATTTAGATTTTATTAGGTGGAACACGACCCCATTCTCAGTTCTGTGTATTATTTTTTTTAACTTGGTATAGATTAGCTGAATCTGATGTGAATTAGAGAACTAGTCTGTCCTTTACTATCTATGTGAAAATAATCCTACTGTTAAGCGTTTATCTTGGGAATTCCTTTCTTTATTGTGTTATGTAAATATCCTCCTTCATAAAAAGCTATCTTGGAGTGTCCATGTTGTGCAATTCTAAACACATGCGTCCTGCTAACTAACTTGGTTGAATGAAAGTTAAAATCTATCGGATGGAAGTAATTGTAAACAATGCTTGGAAATCTTTGGTCCGTGAAATTTGTTCTCCATGGATTTGAGATTAATATGCTTCGAATGTCAAGTTTCTTAAATCGTGGGTGTAAATATGTATGACATTGTTCATTCGTGTTCTGAGATTATCAAGTTGTTACAAAGTGAAGATGTAACTTGGTTCTGAACTCTGGAATTAGCCAAACTATTGAGAATAGATCGGTTTTCAGTATTCAAAGTCAGTAGCTGCTATTATGGTCGTGGAGGTCATTAGACGTTTTAGATTTCTTGTATACTTGAACCTGCACCAATAGATGGTGATGTAAGGTAGATAACCTTCCCTCCCCATGAAAGACCATTTCTGTGGTTGTGCATTATTCGTCGCTACAATATTGCTCGCTGAATCTGTTGCATATTTATTGAAGGTCAGGAAAATATTTTGGATTTGCAAATATATCAAACAAAAGGATTTCTCTGTTCTTATAGTGTGCGAATATGAATGAAGTATATATTCTATTATCTTGAAAATTACAGTAAATAGCAGGGTCTAAGTTTATTCAATGATATGAAATAGATCACATGGGCTGCAGTTGTTTCTTTATTGTTATCTTATTTGGGCTTGAACATTTTCTCTAAGTGTCCTTTTACTGTGTTATGTGTCAATTCAAGCCTGTATACTTAGTTTCTTTATTTAAGCCTTAGTCTTTGATTAGACACTAATCCTTCTTCTTTCATTTTTTACGCATGACCATCGCATACGAGTCCGAGGATTCGTCACCTTCCATATTCGGTGTTGGGCTAAAAGCCCAACGAAATCTCCTCCGTGTCCAGCCTTCTCCGTCCGCAGCAAGTATATAAAATATTATGGGTCGAGGCCCATATTACCGCAGCAACCCACAATAATACAAAGAAGTTACTGGGCTAAAAACCCAACTGCAGCAGATCAGCCATCCTTAAAATGGGCTGAGCCCATTTAAATTATCTACTCTTGTATTTCGTTTTTGTGCATTTATTTTGTATTATGCGACTAACTCTTTGTTTGTTTTGTTTTCCTACTTTAGATGAATCCTAACAAATTAGTAGGTTTAGTTTGGGAATGGGTAGTTAGTTTAAGGAAAAGAACTAAAGAATATTTTATAAACATTTTTAAGGTTATCTAAATTATGCATACTTTTAGCCGAACGTAGTTAATAAAAATGTAATTTTGTTTATACTTCTAAAATGCAAAGTCAATTAGTACCTCATCGTTTAGTATTTATTAAAACACTGCACAAACCTGCGTTTTCTTCTATTTATATATTTTATGCAAATCTTATTTTTAATAGCATTATTATTTAAAGTCTGTGCAACACTTATAAGTTTATTTTAAATGGCATTTGAAATTTCCTTTATGCAAGATTAATATATTTGGTACAAGTTTTATTCTAAATTGCATTTTTATTTAAATAGCATCATTATATTCTTCCCTTAAAATCTTAATAATCTTTATAAGTCCTATTAGCCTTTAAAGCTCTTTCATAAATTATTATTTTCTTTAAGTCTTATTTTAGTTAATATTATTTTCTTTTGAATTTTGATAATATTTGTAAGCTATTTCCTTAAAATTCAAACACTATACTTAGCCCTAATTAATTAACCTAAGTTTGATCGGATAACCGTAGTCAACGGATCCTAGACGATGCCTAACCCCTTCCCTTTAGGATAATTAGAGCCCTTACCTAGAATCACACTGATTAAGCAGACTAGTAACGGAGGTTTAGTTAGTTTTACCTTAGTTAATAAATAGGTGCCCTAATTCACCTTAAAATCAATTAGGTGGCGACTCCTTAAAATAATCAAATAAATAGGAATCACCAATATGTTATACTCTAATTCTGACTCCGGTTAAAATGGGGTGTAACATCTCTCATCTAAACCAATTGTAGCGTGATTGTTGAACCTCGGAAAATACGTTTGGTAGCAATATAGCGCAGAATTGAGGTATGCCTCTTTTCAAACATACTTTTCAACCTTTAAAAATGGTTTCTTTTGCTAGGTTTGTCTGTGTGAGTGATAAGCCCGCAGTAAACCTTATGTGTATTATATTATATGTATGTATCTGTGATTTCCCTATCAAGAGACGGTTGAAATTGAATTATAAAGCTTTGAACTTGGAACATGCTTTACCCCCTTATAAGGGATGACTTAACTTGATTTTGAAAGAGATGATCTTCACACTGTTTTGCCCCTAGTATGGGATGATCGAATTGATTTCTAAAGTTATAATCTTTAAACATGATTTTCCCCTATCATTAGATGATTGAACTTGGTTTCTAAAGCTTGGGTCTTTAATGTGTTTTGCCTTATGAACGGGTTTTGGTATGTTGAAAGTTGATTAATGATTAAACATGATTTCTTAACCAGATTAATGACTTGATCTACCCTATTAAGGGGATGATGAACATAATTCATAATGAACAATTTGGATATCATGCTATGACTTGTGATTCGGCTAATATGCCATGATTTTTGTTGTTTGTGTTTGGCCTAGCTACTCGGGAGGAAGGGTAGTCACTATGGATTCTAGTGGGGTTTGCCTAGCCATTTGGGAGGAAGAGTGGCCATCGAGGGTTGGTAGCTCCGGTGTGGTTCATGCCTAGTCATTCGGGATGTTGAGTGGCTATCGAGGGTCGATAGCCCCGGTGTGGTTCATGCCTAGCTATTCGGGAGAAAGGGCAGCCATCACGGGTTTCTAGCCGGTGTGGTCTTTGCATAGTTATTCGGGAGGAAGGGTAGCCATCGAGGGTTTGTAGCCCCAGCGTGGTCTTTGCCTAGCTATTCGGGAGAAAGGGTAGCCATTGTGGGTTGATAGCCCCGATATGGTGCTTCTATGCATTTTAGGGAACCTTAAGTAGTCGTCCCTTCGTTTTATTGATTTGGGCTTGTATTGGCATGTATTATGCTTCGGTTGCCTTTGAGTGACTTGTTGATCATCTTGAGTTCATGATTTCAGGTTCGTAAGTGAAAGACAAATATGGTAAATAGTGAACGAGTTGAACTTGATGTATTTTCTCGTTATTTATTTTTCACTGTTGATTTTTACTAAGTTTGATGATTTACTTTACTTTTATATTTCAAACTGTTTTTGGAAAAAAACTTAAGGTAACAGGACCAAATTAAGGATTCAAAGCGATTATTTATTCATCATTGACTTATACTGGAAGTTCATGAGACGTTATCATTTGTTTAGAACTGGTTCACAATACAATTTTTTTATTATACTTATTACTTATATATTTTGCTATTAACTATTGTCCTAGAGACACTAATTGAGTACCCAGTACTTAGGCATACCATTATTGTTTTTGATGGTGTGTTAGGTAACGAAGAAGAGCAGGTTCGTGGTATGCGTGCAGAGTAGGAGAACTTGCTTCTTTTTAGACTTATTGGCGTGCCCACACCCTTGTTCGTGGGACACCCCATCTATCTAGTTTTATCATTTTAGTATCCGGGTTGCGTCCCGATGTTTTAGACTCTGTTTATGTTATCTTAAGAGCTCCATAGTTAGACGTTGTGTAGTGGGTAGACGCTAAAAGTCTCATACGACTTATTGAGATGTTTGCCACGTCTTATAATTGATTATTCATATCAGACTTCCGCTGATTTTTATGAGTATGCTTTAAATTAGCCATATATGACTTTTAAATGAATATTAAAATATTATTAAAAGAGAATAGATGGTTATTGATTTTTTTTCAAGGTGTTTCCGGTGTTGTTCATATCATCAGATGCCTATTGGGCTCAGGGTTGCTTTTGGGGCGTGACATTCTCTTCATCAGCTGATGGACTTTTCTTTTTTATTTTTTTGATTTTACTTTTATAAAAAAATTTAAAAGATGAATTTTTTTTCTTACCCACACCCCCCAATTTTCTATTTCATATTTTGCTTGTATAGAAGATGATTTTTTTCTTACCCCACCTCTTGGGTAGTGGGGTGGGTGGTCAGGGTGGTGGGGTTTTAGGGCGTGGGGGTGGGTATTTTTCGTAAAATGTTTTCTACTAGGTAGCCGAATATGAGAAAATAAATAAGAAATTCACTTATTTTTTCAGAATACATTATCCAGAAAAACATTTTACGTAGAAAACATTTCCTCCGTAAAAAACACACGCTATATGAAAAATAAATTTCAACAAGTCAATAGAAAACAATTTCCTCCATAACCAACATACTCTATATGAAACATAAATGTCAAAATAATAAAGGCCATAGAATGATTAAAAGAAACTGTTTACATTCAAAATTACACGTTCCAAATCTTTTACTGTACCATTTTTTCTCTTTTTCATAATTTTTTTATTTTTATTTTTTATTATATACTTAATTTAAATAAGTTGTTACGTGATTAATATGAATTGTTTCTACAGATTTATTTTAAATAAAATGTTAAAAGAATCATGATAAGATGTTTTATTACTGATAAACTTGATTTCTTTTATGAGAATTAAATTTTATTACTCGCTCTGTTTCAATTTATGTGAACTTATTTCCTTTTTAATCCGTACCAAAATGAATGACCTCTTTCTTAATTTGAAAAAAAATTTACTTTATGAAATAATTTACAGCCACACAAATATTTAAAACTTATTTTGAATCACAAGATTCAAAAGTCTTCACTTTTTTTAAATATCGTGCGTAGTCAAATAGATTCACATAAATTGGAACAGAGGGAGTATATTCTTTTAGGACTGCCGAAGTGCAGTCAAACACACCGGTATCATTAGCCTACTTTCTAACACAACGAGAGAAAGAAGCATAGAGTTAGTAATACTTCCTATGTTCCATATTAGTTGTCCACTTAACCTTCATAAATAAAAGTGTATTTTTATAACATTACTCTTATTTCTCTCCAATTAATTATACTCTAATCAATATTAGTTACTTAAAAAAACAATTAATGTTAAGGTTAAATAGAATTTTTTTAATTAATTCTATCTTATTCTTGTAAATATATAAATATTTTGGGCTGAATATTTTTAGTAATGTGTACAACTAATATGGAACAGAGCGAGTACTGTATTTCCGTAAATATAATACTCAACAAAAAAGGAAAAGAATCTAACATTTTCTTAATTAACAAAGCAAATCCCATGTCAAAAATATGAGAGAGAGAGAGAGGGAGTGCGGTTTGGTCAAAGGGGGGCTGTTTTTGAGAGAATTTAGCGCGTACTGATACAGTTAATAGAAACATCTCTGGTAGTGGAAGAGAGAGACACGCACAAGCAAAGCATAACTACACACTGGCTATATTATTATCTGTAGAATCATTTACCTATTTCTTTTTTTAATCATTCCAAGATTTCTTGGCATTTTCCTTCTCTCGTCAACCCAATCTAAGCGCTTCTCCCCTTTTCCAGTTATAGCTTATCAGATAAATATACCCTTTTTCTTTCTTCAAGTTTTAATTAAAGAAACACTTGCTAATTAATTAATCCCCTAGTTTTCTTCACTTGGGTTTCAAGAACCTGAGAAACTGATTGATTTTGAAAAGATTTTACCTTTTTTTTGATAAATGGGTTGCTTCCCTTGCTTTGATTCAAGAGAAGAAGAAATCTCGAATACCCAAAAACATAAAGATGATCGCAAGGAAATGCCCTCAAATATATCCAGGCTATCTTCAGGTTAGTGTCTTAGATATCTATAGTTTATGATAGTAGATTGGCAATTAAAATTTTGTTTGATCTGGTTTGGGTTTTGGTTAATTTAGTTGATTTTTGTTTCAGAACACTGTTTGATCCATGATTGATTTCTTGTAGTATTTGTTGGAATTTTCTCTTTGAGATTCAGTTTACAAGGGCTCTATTTATATAAATTTGGTTATAAATAGACAGCGGATTATGGTCAGTAAGTTGATTATTAGGAAGGTCGATTTCTCAGATGGTCATTCAACTAATAGTTATTTTCACAGAAAGTCACTTTCTTTACTGAAGAAAATTGGAATCGAGAAGAAAGGTGACTTTCTGAGACAATAACTATTAGTTGACTGTCCATTTGAGAAATCAACCATTAATGGGATGCTCTCTGCATTTGATAGCTGATTCGTTTGGTTTATATCTGGGTATAAGCTCATTTCTGTATGCGGAGTTATGAGTATTAATTTGGTAATGTATATGCTTGGATTGTAAAGTTTAAACTGTTTGTAGAATGGACATAATACATATTTTTTTTAGCTTGGGCAAGCTTAAGGAAGTATTTTTGTTTTTGGTGAGACTCGAACGCGGGGAGCAATGATTTGATACAATGCTGAATTATGTGACCCCATTATCGATAAGTTTACTTTGTTAGAGAGAGAACAACTTTATTTATTTGTTTGGGCATGCAATGGTATCCGAGTTAATTGTTTGGGAGATATTGCACAAAAGGAGTAATTGGGCCGCTCCAGCCAAATGTCTTGTTACTTACTTCTGTGTATCTTCAAATGAGATAACATACTTTTTGCCGGTTTTATGGATCTCCACTGTTGTGTGATGATATATATCGAACAGGAGCAGACAGACTCAAAACAAGAAATGGTTCGAAGAGAGAGTCTTTGGGGGTAAAGGATGCACCGGCTGTTCAAATTGCAGCACAAACATTCACTTTTCGTGAGCTTGCAGCTGCTACAGATAACTTCAGGCCAGAATCTTTCATAGGTGAAGGAGGGTTTGGTTGTGTATATAAAGGGCGACTTCCTAGTGGTCAGGTAATTTTTGTTATTGTGTCTGTTTGCTAGAAGATATGTTCAAATAGTTTTAGAGATATTCCAAGTTCTCCGAGATGTCTATAAAACTAGGTCACTCCCCATTGTCTCATCATTGCCCCTGGTTCAATCCTTTTTCTTTCCTTCTCCTGGTGCTTGTATTGGAGGGTTGAAACTAGGTCGGGAGAACAGTGTGGGATATGCAAATCTGTTAGAACCTCGTAGATATTCTAGAATATGTACACTTAGTTAGCTATTTAAACCTCGATGGCTTGAGGGAATAATCAAGTTGAATTTTCTTTCAAATTCTCTTGTTTCTCAGATGGTATCAGAGCATTTAATGAGAAAATAATTATCTAGAAGAGAAAACCAATTACAAGCACTATTCCGGCAACTACCACCATTGTTTCGAGGTGTCCTCACTCCCCAGGGGGTACTGGGCATATACTAGCACCACCAACAGGATCGGAACCCTCGTGTGACCCTAGCCTATAAATTTTGCTGCAGTAGGGTCCCTCACGGGCCTCTAACAGATTCAGATTTTCGGCGTCACACCCCCCACGCAACTTCGTGTGCGGAGTTTTTCGGCAGGTTTCTTTCTTCAGCGGGCTCGCCTCTTCATTGCGAGACTGCCCATCCAAGTTATGCTGAATTTTGACCACTTTTGACCAGGCTGGCGAAGTTTTCTCTACTGGCAAGCTCCGTCTATTCTGGACTAGTTTCAATACTTGGGATTATTATTATTCATTTTTATTTTTTGTTTCGCTTGATCTGGTTTGGCTTTTGCTTGCGGTTATTTGCTAGTTTATTCGTTAGGAACTCGGTTGCAACAAAATGGGATCCACTACATTGAATAGTCGAATGGTTTCTCTATCGGATTATATTGAGTTCCTTCAGTACTAAGCAAGTAAACATACATCCTCCGAGACAGGCTCAATCATGCAGACAGGTAGTAGTGTGACAAGTGTCTCTCAGTCTTCTTCTTCGGTAGTTGGTTCATTGATTCAGGAGTGTCTGATCATATTGCTTGTAATAAATCTATTTTCACTACTATTTCTTGCTCTCAATATCTTTCAACAATCACAATGTCAATGGGTTTCAAACCATGGCAACTGAGATAGGTCAAGCTTGTTCGCTTTCTTCCTTACCTTTGAATTTAGTTCTTTATATTCTTGATAGTCCTTTTAATCTTATAATAAATAGTCGCTTAGCCAAATCATTTAACTGCTCTGTGTTATTTTTCGATGATACTACTTTTTTTACAGTAACACAGTATAGGACGGATCATTGGCACCGGGCGTGTATCACATGCACTTTATTACCTTATGCTTCCAAAATCACTCACATGTCCTCCTTCAACAGCCTGTCCAGTTACTTATTCACTCGATTTATTACATTGATGGTTGGGACATCCCAGTTTATCAAAACTTCAGAAAAAGGTACTTGGTTTGTCTCAGGTATTAGCTCTAGAGTGTGAGTCATGTCACCTCGGTAAGCATACTCGCTCCGATTTCCCTCAATGACATAATAATCGAGGAGAGTCGCCTTTCACTTCAGTTCATTAAGATATTTGGGGTCCTAGTCGGGTCATTCCTCCCTTGAGATTCTGTTACTTTGTCAGTTTCATTGATGATTATTCTAGGCGCTCGAACTAGACTGCATCTCGTTACACATGGATAATATGCTTCCCCTTTCTTTGGTTCCGAACTCGGTCACGACTCAGACCTCGGTAAATTTGATCTTCATTGGCCTTGCTGTCCGCAAATCGATTACTCTCTTTTGAAGGTGAAGCCTGTTTGTGCTTGGATATTCTTGATGAAAAGTCGATCTGATTATTTTCTATTTTTCAGACTTTCCATGCTGAAATCCAAAACCAATTTGGGGTTACTATCCGCACATTTCGTAGTGTAGTGCCCAAAGTATTTATCTTCCCAATTTCAGCAGTTCATAATCTCTCATCGGATCATTTATCAAACATCTTGCCCTTACACGTCCCAACAGAATAGGGAAGCTAAAAGGAAGAATACGCAACTGCTCATACCCTACTCATTCAATCTTATGTTTCGTTGCGGTTTTGTGGGGATACAGTTCTCACATCCTGTTATCTTATTAATTGTATGCCATCCTCAACTATCCAGAATCAAGTTCCATACTCTATTTTGTTTCCCCACTCACCTCTGTTCTCTCTTCCACCTCATGCCTTTAGGAGCACGTGTTTTGTCCATAACCTTACTCCAGGAAAGATAAGTTAGCTCCCCGTGCTCTTAAATGTGTATTTCTAGGTTACTCGAGGGCTCAGAAGTGATATCGATGTTATTTACTTGACCTCCAATGGTGCCTATGTATGCTGATGTTACCTTCTTTGAAACCCATCCATACTTCACAAATCTAGGTGATCACTTAAGACATTTTTGAGGTCTTACCAGTTCTATCTTTTGGAGATTCAGTCACTTCTCCTTCATCTTTCTCTACAACTCCAGTTTCATCACCTACAGCTTTAGCTCCATCACCTACAACTCCAGTTCCTTCACCCACAGCTCTAGTCAACCTTCTACAACCCCATTTTTCTTGTTTGAGTTATCATCATTTGTCATCACCCTAGTGTGCCTTTGTGTCATCTTTGTCCTCTATTTCTATCTCTAAGTCCACGGCTGAAGCTCATCTCATCTTTGATGGCGACCGACTTTGATCAAAGAGATGTCTACTTTACATACTAGGTACCTGAGAGCTTGTTCCTCTGCCTCCAGCTAAATCTACCCTTCGTTGTCGGTGGTTGTATGCCGTCAAAGTTAGTGTAGATGGTCAAATTGATCAACTTAACCCCCTTGTTGCCAAAGGTTATACTCAAATATTTGAGCTGAGTTACAGTGATACTTTCTCCTCTGTGGCTAAAATAACATCTGTCCTTCGTAACTTTGTTATCTATCCATGGCATATGTTCGCCATTGACCTCATTATCAATTGGACATTAAGAATGGAGAATAATGCTTTTCTCCATGGTGATCTTGAGGAAGAAGTATATATGGAGCAACCACCTGGTTTAGTTGCTCAGGGGGAGTCAACTGGTCTTGTATGTCGATTTCCTCGGTCCCTATATGGTTTAAAACAATCTTCTCTAGCATGGTTTGGTAAGTTTAGCACGGTCATTCAGAAGTTTGGTATGACTCGTTGTGAGGCTGATCATTCTCTTTTCTATCGACACACTGCTCATAAGCGGTGCATTTATTTGGTCATTTATGTTGATGATATAGTCATTATGGGCAATGAAGAATATGGTTGTCATGACCCAAATCTAACATTAGGCCGTGACAGAGCACTCAACAAGTCACTACCCTCGCTAGGCGAACCCTCTAAGCTAACAAGTAAACGACTAAACATTAAAGTAACAATACCAAGATGGTCTCATAATATAAATGCAGAAGTAGAACAGAGACACGTCCAAACACCAAGCCTGTAATATTCGAATACACTACAAGTCATGAAGTGACTCTAGTATACTGATACAACTGTGTGGGCTTAGCTTGAGTACATAAACATAATAAAGATCGAACTGGAATGGCCTCCACGAAACTGGTGGTGGTTTCCCTCAGCTGAACAAGACCGAAACAATCTGGAAATCAGGATCAACTATTAGATCACCCTTAGTAGGTCCTGAAAAACACGAATCAACTATTGGATCACCCTTAATAGGTCCTGCAACAAAATGTCAAGTGTGAGTCGAAAGACCCAACAAGTTCATTGACTCGCCCTCTCAGCTTATCCCTGGGACAAAGTCTTTTTAGAAAAACCATAGTGCATACTGAATATAATAAGCTTAAAACAATAGAATCGAATACAGTTGAGCACTAATCAAAGTATCAAATCAGATACATGTAATAATCTTCAATAACTGAAGATATGCTGCTACTGCTTAGCACAATTTGCTCACAAGACATGGGATAACTGATCCACATATCATACCCCGTCTTCCAGAGGCAATCCATGGATTACACATCTTGCCCCGTACTACCTCAATAATGAAAAGCTACTAACTTGCCAAGGGTCACATTGTGCCCAAGCCCTGTGATGCTATTTGAGTGATAAACGAAGCTAAACAACTAATAGCAATAACAATCATAACATAAAGCTATTGAAAGTATCAAAACAATGTAAACACACAACTGGAACCTCGCGGTCTATGCTTGATACTTAATCTGACTAATATAGCTCGTGCTTGCCCTGCACATGACTAGATAGCTTAAATGCATACAAGCAAACACAGAAACATGCTTTTGATGAAAAACAAGTAATGTAAGAGTTAAAGTCTCACTTCCCTTGTTAAAATTGAGCCTTTACTTCTCTTGAAATGCTCAACTGCTCAAACGAACTCCAACAACCTTTATCTTTTCAAAATCATGAATTAATGGGCTCAAATTAGTCTAGGAGAATCATTTCCTAAAATTTAGGTAAGGTCCAAGTCAAAGTCAACCCTGGGCCCACATAGTCAAACCCCAAAATGAAAGTCAAAACCGGATGACCCATCATTCCACCAGTCCAAATCTATATTTAGATTTCTATTCTAAGTCCATTTGGATGTTCAAAATTAGATCTAGGCTATTCTAGGTCACAATCCAACATTCTCAATTTTCACCTTTGATTCCACCTTCAAATGATAGATCTTTGGTCCGATTCATGGTATAAACTCAAATTAGAATTAGAATCACTTGCCGCAAGGTTATGGATGAAATCCTCGCTTTGAAAGGTGTTCGTTCTACTCGTTACCCTCATCCTATCTACACTTTTTTGATCTATAATCGTTTGTGACCATTCGTTCTGCCTTGTTAGCATCACTAGTATCTGTTTCTATTCGTAAGACTATAGATGAAGCTCTTTCTCACCCAAGCTGGCATGAGCTATGATTGAGGAGATGCCTGCCTTGCACTTTAGGGAGCTTGTTCCTCTACCTCCAGGTAGGTCTATAGTTGGTTGTCGTCGGGTATATACAGTGAAGGTTGGCCCCAGTGGACAATTGATCGCCTAAAGGCACGACTAGTCTCCAAGGGTTAATACACAAATTTTTGGTCTTACGTTGATACCTTCTTTCTTGTGGCTAAGCTTGCTTCAGTCCACTCTTTTTATCTATGACTGTTGCTTGCTATTGGCCTATCTACTAGTTGAATATTAAAAATGCTTTCTTCATGGGGATCTCGAAGATGAGGTAGGTATATATGGAATAACCACCAGATTTTGTTGCTCAGGGAAAGTTTAGTAACATGGTTTGCACACTACGATGAGCACTTTATGGCTTGAAGCACTCTCCTCGAGCATGGGTCAAAAAATTTAGCACGATTATTTAGGGATTTGGCATGGTTCGGAGTGAAGTTGATCATTTTGTGTTTTAGTGTCACTCTGCGCCAGGTTTGTGCATATACTTGGTGGTTTATGTTGATGACTATCATCAGGTAATGATGATGAGGGAATTACCAAGTTGAAGCATCACCTTTTGTCAGCACTGCCATACTAAGGATCTTTGTCCATGGGGGTACTAAATCAGGAATGTGATTTGTAGAGGAAGTATGCACTTGATATTCTCGAGGAGACTGGGATGATAGGTGGTAGGCCTATCGATACTTCAGTAGATCCAAATGTTAAGCTCCTACCAGGTCTGGGGAGTCTCTTAGTGATCTTGGAATATATAGGAGGCTGGTAGGAGAATTGAATTATCTCACTGTGGCTCGACCTGATATTGCCTTCCTGGTTAGTGTTGGAAGTCAGTTCTTGGAGCCTCCTTGTGACAGTCATTGGAATGTTGTTATTTACATTCTTCGATACATAAAATCTGTTCCAGGAATAGAACTACTTTACGAAGACTAAGGATATGAGAAAATTGTTGGATATAGATATTCAGACTGGGCGGGATCGCCCTCTGACAGACTATCCACTTTCGGATACTGTGTTCTAGTTGGGTGAAATTTGGTCTGTTGAAAAAGTAAGAAACAAAATGTGGTTTCTAGATTGAGTGCAAACAAAATATCGGGCTATGGCAGTGGAGACATGTGAACTCATATGGATCAAGCAACTATTGAAGAAATAGAAATTGGAGAAATTAATGGAACTTGTGGCTGTGGGCGATAATGGGGCTGCACTTCACAGTGCATCGAATCCAGTGGGACTAAACACATAGAGATTGGTTGTCATTTTGTCAGAGAGAATGCACTCTCAGTGGTCATCGTCACAAGGTTCGGGCGGTCAAATGATCAGCTTGCAGACGTATTTACCAAGTCTCTAGCCGGTCCCAGAGCAAGTTATATATTTAGCAAGCTTGGTACATATAGTTTGTACACCAGTTTAGGCGGAGTGTTTGAATCCTTGTGAATATTCCAGAATATATGTAAATATAGTAGGTAGCTTAATTTAATCCTATTGTAATTAGGTATTGACTTCCTTTTCCTTTTAGGACATGTAAATATAGTTATTTAAACCCCAGTAGCTTGAGGGAAAAAAGTATACTAGCTTGAGGACATGTAAATATTGTAATTAGGTATTGACTTCCTCTTATTTTCTCTTCCGCGTCACACAAGTATACTAGTTCTCGTGATAGGCTATACATAAAGAGGTAAATAGATTTATGAAACAAAGAGAGAGTTAAAATGCACAAACAGTAGGGGATTTGCCTTCTGGGTCGAGGTCGTCACACGGGGCTTGCCTGGTGCGGGTTATCTCTTCTGTTTGGTTTTCGGGCTATTGCACGGGAGCGGGGTTTACCCTGTGCGCACTCGAAGGGTAGCAGCTGCAGTTCCCTTGTCATCTAAAAAAAAATAAAAATGCACAAGCACATGATTGAGCAAATGATTCACCATGCTTGTTGTAGTTAAAAATGACTGAGCAGAGCCACATTTTCCTACAGTGGGGGTGAAAATTGGGTTTAATTTGGTTTCTTTTATACTGAAATGATTTGTTATATATCTAAATTGATATTTCCCATAGAACTACAGTGGGAAATGTCATAAACTAGTCAATCATATTGCATTGATCACATTTACCGTCAAACTTTTTTAAAATTAAGAATCATTAATGGCATTCGCTAAGACCTATAGAAAGGAAGGAACAAAAAAGAAGAGAGGTTTCATAGAGAAGGATGAGAAATAAGGTTGATCACTTTGTCTTACATAGAGTTCTAATTGTTTTTAAAGATTATAGAGCCGGTGAAGTTTGTTTTGCTTTCTTTTCTCGTCCAAAGTTGTTCTTGTCCCTTGTTTGTTAATATTTTTTTTTTTGTGAAACTGGTACTGTCAAATCCCTTGTTGGTTAATCTATGTCTAGTATATTATCATGTTATGAGATTTTTACGTATTACTTTGCATATGTGTTGTGAACTGAGAGGTAGAGAAGGGAGGAACCGCTAAAAACAAAAAGGGACACCCCCATCCCCTCAAAAAAGAAAAGAAAAGAAAAAGTCATAGACAAGCATGATAAAATATTTAGTTGGAATACACTCTTCAGTTTCAACTAGTATGTAGAACTAAAATCCAAGAATGAATTTCATCAACTTTGGGCTTCTATTATGGTTGAAGAAGGATCCAATGTGTTTGAATTAAGAAAGCTGAGTAATAGTAAATTTACGACAGAAATTTTCCTGTCTGATGTTGCATCCCTTTTTGGTAGGCAAGATGTTATGATAAACTTGCATATCCTATCAAGTTTCATTAAATTAATTCTATGCAGGAACTCGGCAAAGCAATTCTGAATTACAGAAATAATTGTAGCTAATGTGTACTCAGCATAATATCTTGTTTCTATACCATGTTATTTCCGACGTTTGTCAATAGTTGTTTGGAATAGAACTTTACGAGTGCATCCCAAGGTTGAAAAGATGTATAATTTCATTTTGACTCTATGGAGCAAAAATGTGAGAACTGTTATCCCTGTGCCTAGAGGACCGAACTTAAATTTGACAGCTTCTTATCTTTAGATAGATTGTGTTAAACAGAAGTTTGGCTTCACATTATGTTCTTCTGCCACTAAATGTATAAATCTGTGAACTTTTACCCTCAGTTTACGCGTACTGATGAATGCAGACTTCACTGTCTCAGGTTGTTGCTGTTAAGCAATTGGATAGGAATGGGCTTCAGGGTAACAGAGAATTTTTAGTGGAGGTTCTTATGCTTAGCCTTCTTAATAATCCTAACTTGGTGAAATTAGTTGGTTACTGTGCTGATGGAGACCAGAGGCTTCTTGTCTACGAGTTCATGGCCATGGGATCATTGGAGGATCACCTTCATGGTACCTTACATTGTTTTCCCCTCTATTTATCTGTGTTATCTTGATCTCCTTTTATCCTGCAAGTGGCTTCTTTCCTCATGAACTGTAGAAAGATGTCGTATATGTATTGAGATGGTTATTACTTTGGTAAATTACCTATGTTCATCTCAAATGATTGCATCTGTGTGTCAAGGATCCAACTACAAATTTATGTTCAAATCAAAGGTGTTAGTGTTTGAGCAATGCATTAACCACACAGCTTGATTTTTGTCCTTTTTTTTTGGGAAAAGGGTCAAAAATACCCCTCTACTTTGGAAAAATGGCTAAAAATATCCTCCGAACTTATTTTGGGTCAAAAATACCCCTCTCATCCTTAAAGTTTTCAAATATACCCCTGTCTTGACGGAAATTATCCCCCAAAATAACCCGAAATCATTATTTAAACCCGTTCCATCATTTAAACCCGACCCAACTAAATAATAACCCATAAGATCCCTTTATTCCCCCAATTCCCTCAAACTTCAAACCTACGTATTGGGGGAATAAGGGAATTTTATGGGTTATTATTTAGTTGGATCGGGTTTAAATGATGGAGCGGGTTTCAAAATGATTTCGGGTTATTTTGCGGGATAATTTCCGTCAAGACAGGGGTATATTTGAAAACTTTAAGGATGAGAGGGGTATTTTTGACCCAAAATAAGTTTGGAGGATATTTTTAGCCCTTTTTCCAAAGTAGAGGGGTATTTTTGACCCTTTTCCCTTTTTTTTTTTTTTTTTGGGATTGGTCATCTTTGTTATGATGAAAAATTGGTGAGACCCCCTTCATCTCATATTATATGACGGTATTTGACTAGAAACAAAGTTTAAGATAATAACTTGACTTATGCAGTTTGTTCGATAGTGAAAATATCACAGTAAATATTTAGGAAATTACTTGAACTCTTGAAAGTTTGAAAGTTGTATGGAATAATATTATGAATACAATGATCTTAAATATTTTTTGTTAAGTCCCAAAGTCAAAGAATGTTATATAAATTGGAATAGTTGGAGTGTATTCAGCAAAAGGAATGATACTTTAATACTATGTATGCACGATTTTAAAGTAGGAAGTATGTAAGATTACTGCCATCTTCAGTTTAAATCATAAGCTAGAATGAGGAGGCAAGAGCAGTAGCGTGAGAGTTGAGAGCAAGGTAGATCATAGACAAGAAGAGTGAACAACAACTATTTCATTTACAGGAAAAAGATAGACGATCCAAAAGTCATGAAGGATCTCCATTGTCTCCTTCTCTAAATTAGAAAATGAATTCATTGTATATCTGTACTGTAAAAGATTTCAACGTGGTCTTGTCTTCTTCCTTCAGAGAGTCAGTGTTATTGTGTACTAATATCTGAACAAGTTAAAATGATTCAAGGACTAATTTAGTACCCACGACCCAATGCCATGAATATAGAACACCAGCAACCCGCCATTTTCTTCTTGACAAGAAAGCAACAATTTTCATCATAGAAGGGACATCCTTAACAATTGTTGCGCGGAAAACTTTCTTCTCTCGGTATTACTTTCTGAAAAACATCAGTGACAACTTGCGAACTGTTCCATCAAGTATGAAAAGAACAAAAAAGAAAAAAGAAAAGAAAAAGTAAAATGAAAAGAAAGAATAAATAAAAAATGCAAAAACTATATAATTAAGTGTAATTAGTTGATAAGATCCAATTGAAAGATGACATGCGTCTAGTTAAGTTCATTTTTAACCTAGTTTTCCCTTTTCACGCGCGTCTAAGAAGGTGATAACACTTTTTTGGGTACATCAGTTTTAAGGGGGGGAGGGGAGAGGAGGGGTGATAATTCCACATTAAGCAACAATAGTAGGGGGGTATGAGGTCGTCCATTAAGTTAAAATATATAACGGACTAAGAACTTCCCAAGAGGCACAGGAGCATCAAAAATTAAAATGGTTTCATTACATCAAAAGAGTTGTCAATTTTAATAATCTATGTGATTCTAATGTCATAAGCCGTATCCATTATTCTATAATAAAAATCCCATGATCATCAAAGGCTTGTTTGGGACTGTTACTAGATTGATTGCAATCTTCCTATTTGGCTAAGGAATGAATGTTGGACCCTACAATTCAATTAATGATTGGGTCGGCTGGTGGTGCTTGCGGTTCGTCCTATTTCATTGTGGATGGAAAATATTGGATAGGAAGCACAAAGAAACTGGCCAACCTTTCAAGCCAACAAGAAATTTTAGCTACTTTTTAGAAAAATATTACAAAATGCCAAAAAAAAAATGCTGTTGGAACGATTTGAACTCGCATTTTTTGTTTGTGAATAGACCCTACAACTTTTTTCTATGTATTGATGCACCCATTAATAATTTGTATCAATGAATCCGTATTATAGATCTATATTTAAAAATGACACGAGCGCGCACACACAAAACTACAACTTCATCTCAATCCCAAACTAGTTAGTTCGGCTATATGATTCCTGTCCTTCCCACCTCATTTGGACCCGTTTTATCTCCGTTCTCAATATAAAGGTGCTCTATACTTTACCTGGTGACTTTGATATGCTACAACATATTCCCACTGTGATAAATGAGGAGCAAAATCAGCAACTAGTACAAATACCTACTGAGGTGAAATCCAAGTATGCAGTTTTTGGACTCAATGGTGAAAGCTCTAGTGGTGCAGATGGTTTCGCAGGACTGTTTTACCAGTCTGGTTGGGAGATTGTGAAAGAGGATATTATGACTATGGTTAGAAGTTTCTTTGCTGGACAGGAGCTACCTAAGTTTGTCACACACAAAAACTTGATGTTACTGCCAAAGAAGGAACAGGTGAATACTATTTCAGACTTAGGTCAATTAGTCTTAGCAAAATCATAAGCAAAATCTTGTCCAGGGTGCTTCATAACAGGCTGGTAAGAATTCTGGCCCTATTAATCTCTAATAACATATTTTGGAGTTTCTGATTGACACTGGCGCAAAGTCTATCGGAAATATACACCATTGGAATTCAAGCGGAAAAATGCACATTTTTAAAAATGTTTATTTCAATTGCAAGCGGTCAACTTCATTGTTATGAGTTGCTACCTATGTCATTCCTTATCTCATAAATAGTATTCTGATCTGGAACTCTACTTTCTTGGCCAAATATTTTATGTTTATCTCATAAAAGTGATGTACTCTAGAAATTTTTGTGGCTTACTGCATACATACTTTTAGTCATGGATATGTGAATAATTGTTGTGCAGATCTCCCTCCTGATAAAGAACCTTTAGATTGGAACACAAGAATGAAGATAGCAGCTGGTGCAGCAAAAGGTTTGGAGTACCTTCATGATAAGACAAACCCTCCTGTTATTTATCGGGACTTCAAGTCATCCAACATTTTGTTAGACGAGAGTTATTTCCCAAAGCTTTCTGATTTTGGGCTAGCGAAGCTCGGTCCTACTGGAGACAAGTCACATGTTTCCACGAGGGTCATGGGAACTTACGGTTATTGTGCTCCTGAGTATGCTATGACCGGTCAATTGACGGTTAAATCTGATGTTTATAGTTTTGGTGTTGTGTTCTTGGAACTTATCACTGGACGCAAGGCTATTGACAGCAGCCTACCTCAGGGACAGCAAAATCTTGTTGCTTGGGTAATTTTATTAATGTCTTTCTTAAGTTTAGTATGCTTTGAATTCTGTTACGCCTGATCATGACTCTAGTGTGAAAAAAGCATGGTTAGTTGTGAACTTGCACAACTGATATGTTCTTTGCGTTATGCAGGCCAGACCACTATTTAATGACCGTCGCAAGTTCGCAAAGTTGGCAGATCCACGGCTGCAAGGACAATTCCCAATGAGAGGTCTCTACCAGGCACTAGCTGTGGCATCCATGTGTATCCAAGAACAGGCTGCTGCTCGTCCTCCTATAGGGGATGTGGTAAACGCCATTTCATATCTAGTAAACCAGCCATATGATCCTAGTACAGTTCCTGGACAAAGGGCGGATAATGATGATATGAAAAATAAAGATGAGAGAGATGGAAGGATATCTAGGAATGATGATGGGGCAGGGGGAAGTTCTGGACGGAAATGGGACTCCGAAGGAGGATCTGAGAGGGACGACTCTCCGAAGGAAACAACAAGGATGTTAAACAGGGATTTGGACAGAGAGAGAGCAGTCGCGGAGGCTAAAATGTGGGGTGAAAATTTGAGAGAAAAGAGAAGACAAAGTGGTGAAGACAGTGCCAACGGCACTAATGGATAGAGCTGTCAGGTACCATTTTCCTTTCTGAATCCCTGCTGGGATTGTTGGTTACTTAAAGACGCCTTGATCGGAGCTTCTAGTCGGTTCCTACTTAAATGGCTGTATAAAATTGGAAGTCTCAATTTTTCAATCATCTCAGTAAGAAGGTGTGAAAGTTACCTTTTTTCTTTCTCTGGAAATGACTTGTATTTTTATTTTTCGACATTTTTCCAGCCTTTTTTCTGAAACATGTAGAGGACATATAGGAGGAGCTCGGGGAGGGAGCGTATTTCAAAACTTTGAGTAAAGATATCTCAGTTGAAACGTGTGCTTGTTGGCTCCATATTTGTTGGATATATACCACAAAGGGGGAAAAAAGAAGAAGAAGAAGCATAGTCTGCTGACTGTAATCTTTGTATCTAACATGTTAAAAGACGATAATATTTATGTTCAACGTAATAGGAAAAATTCTGTACACTTCAGTTTGTGGCGGTGTAGTCTGAATTGCTCTAACATATTCACTATCATATGCCAGCGAGTGCTGTATTGGATCTTTTGGACTTCTCAATTCGTCCGTTTAGGTTGCTGAACTTTGCTAATCTATTTTGTTTTTCCTTGAAAAGAACAAGTGTTATCATAAACTGGTGCAATTGTCCGCGCTCCACACGGTAATAAAAAAATATCAATAATTTTAAAAATAATAATTTATTAATTTAATTGAGATAAAATAGATAAATTTAATTTATATTTATTGATTAAATCACAGAGATAATATTTTGATTGGAATTAATTAGAGTTAACTGTATTTTTCATCACCAGATTTTCTTCTAAAATAAAAAGGCAACTGACTTTACAATTCAAATAAAAGAAACACAAATAACAATAAAGAAAACAAAACAACCAACTGTCGTAAACCCGAGCTCAGAATAACAATATAAAGAATATAAGATAACTTTCTTCTTTCTTTCAAGTGTGTAGTATATATCATACCCCTATTTATACTACTACATAGAGGATGGTTACAAGATTGCCTTGAACATGGCATTAATCCCTTGAGAAGGTGGGGAAGAATATGGGGTTGTAGGAGATGAATGAGAAAGTAGTGAACGTGTGGGTGGGTATAACTACACATAATGATGGAATAACACCTAGAAATTATGAATATCCACATTATTGTCATTTTTAAAACACTTCCCCTTGGATGTTCGATAATGTCTTATCGTTAAAATCTTACTTAAAAAAAAAAAAAAAAAAAAAAACCGTGGGAAAAAATTCTAGTGAAGGAAAAAGAATATACATATTTTGTAATACGCATTATTTGTTGCCTCGTTAAAACCTTGTCAGGAAAATTAGTGGGACAAAACCTCGAGTAAGGAAAAAAAAATGCAACACGTATTTTAGCCCCTCTGATAAAAATATAATTTGATATTCAGAAGACGACGTTTTCAGATCTTGTATATCAGCTCCTCAAATGTTGAAGTTGACAATGTCTTAGTTAACAAATCTGCTAAATTGTCATATGAATTTCTTGAATATCTTGTGTGAAAATAACTTTCCAAATGTATTTCCTTCTATTCCACTTTCGATGTATCAATTGTTGTACATGATGCCTTCCAACCTTATATACCAGCTTTCCAGTGTTGATATTGGTAATGTCTTTGTGGTCAGAGCAATTCATGATGATGTTGCATCTTTGAGATCATCCCGATATATTATTTGCTTGCTTCAGGATCATTGTTATCTTTGCATGATTTGCGTAAATAGCAAATAAAACTGCCTAGTAGAACAACCTAATTATGGCAGCACCCCATATGCAAACAAATAATTTGCGTGAGGTCGAGCGTTATGTAGATCAAATAATCTTTCTGCATTTGCATAACCAACAATCTCTGGACAATATTGGTTAGAAATAATTAATCCATACTAATATTTGCTTTCATTCAAGTATCTCCATGTAAAAGTGGAATTATACATTGCCTGCGCGTAAATAAAAACATTATCTCATGGATAGTAATAGCAGGATACATAAGTGCACCAATTGCACAAATACATGATACTTATTGACCATTTTCATGAGATCGAAATTGGTCTTTCTTATTGGGGGTACTCAATGAAATCACTTTAAAACCTTTTAAATCCTTAAAGGATTTTCATTTAAACTTCATTGTGTAGCTAGACATGACAACAACTCATTATACGCGTTTAAATTTTTTTCATGTATTGCCAGACTGCTAAACAATTTCATGGCATCCACCACATGAGAATACATCTCCATACAGTAATGTTAGGATTTTTACGAAAGACTTTTATGCCACAAGGCACAAGTCGTACTTTATATCTTACGACTTCATTTTTCATTTTACTTTTCGCACAATAAACCATTTGTACCCTAGTGACATTATGCATATCACTTTTCAAGTGAAATAAAATATACTTGAATTATGTATCTTTATTTGGCCAATCATTTAGCGGTCCACACTTTTTGACAGATTAAATTCATGATCCTCATCACCATTTATAATGTTGAGGGTTACATTATATCAAAGATACCGTCGATGGTCATTTGACATCAGTTCCAATGCGACATAACTTGTCGAGATCTCTTATTTTTCATCATTTTAGGTGCCTGAACCTTTCCCAAGATTTTATGAAGTATGATGACCATCTTGACCATTTGCTCCTCTCCTTCTTCAAGGAATTTTATGTTTGGAGCCGATTGGTCTATCGCCACAGACTTTGTCCTTCAAGAACTTTAATTCTAACTGGAACATTTGCAGCTGGAACATAATATTCACTTTTGGGTCAGCAAATGCATCTGGCCAGTTAACTTGAATTATCTTTTCAACGAGGACCATACCAGTGATAATTCATTATATATACCTTATTTTTCAGCTTCTTATCATCCCTCCCCCTAATGTTAGAAAATATGACATTTATCCCATCCTTATTTGGGGACCATCTTTGTGCACTGTGGTGGATCAACTGAATTATACATTGCACATTAAAATTTCTAGATGAGAATTATTGGTTCCTGACCTAAATCAATTATGATAGGGGAACTTTGTTGGCTTGATGCGTTAAGTGCTGCTGCGTATTAAATAACACATTTCATACCAAATTCCTTTTTACGGGAGTTTTATTCTCTTAACTAATTGTTTAGCTATAATTGAAGGTATATAGTTTCTGCTAAATCAACTTGGACATAAACAATCATTATCAACATAATTTCATAGTTTGGAACCGTGCTCATAATGTAACAATTTGAGCAAACAATCTTGCAAAAACCAAATTGCAAGTTGCTAGCAAACGCACATGTGACAATAACATAGATGCATTTATTAAAATCAAGTAATAGTAAACCGGTCCACATGGCAGGTGACTGGGTGCATATATATATATAACAATGTTCTCTGATACCAAAGTGATAGGGGGGGGGGGGGTTATGTTTTTTGTTTCAATAATTTTTTTTTCAATAAAATATAAATATGGCTACCAATATTGAGTGGTTTTTTTTTGCAAATATTTTTAACAATCCTACTCGGTACTCCCTCACCCCTTGATTCCTCTTATCATGTAGGTGTATTTCTTATTTTCTGCCTATTCTCCCAATTTTTACGTTTTTTTTTTTTTACACTCTGTTCAGTTATGAATTTCATTACACTGTTCATCTCTTTCTCTTAATCTTGGTTTTTAATATCCCTCTTCTTTAACCACACCCCGGTTACCACAGCCAACATCGTCCCTTATCATTTGGACATTAAAACGGTCTTTCAAACACCTAGGAATTTACAGGTTAATCCATCGAGTATATTAAGAAATTAAGAGAATAACCATATACTAAGAGTAATAGATTCATAATAACAAGTAAGTAATTACTCAAACATTATCAACATAATATTTTAATTAAACATGGAATAATTTACATAGTAGGGAGATTAGTACAGAAAACATAGATAAAAACTTACATGATTTGAAGATGGAGAGAGGTTTCCCTTTCGGGGAACCCGAAAACAATTTCACACTAAGAGAAAATTACTTGAAGGCTTAATACTATTTTACAAGGAAGTTATATTACAAAGGTGTTCTTTGGAAAAAGAAGTTGGGGCATTTTGAAAGGGAAGGGGAATATGGAGAGGTTTTTGAGAGAAGTGTCAGATGTCTCTTTTTCTCGATGTTTGCTTCTCCACAAACACTGCTATTTATAGGAGTCTGGCAGACTTCAACTCCGGAATTCAAATTTGTGAAGAATCTTTTGAGTTCAGCCGGGTGCTCTTGGGGCCCCATCGTCACGTGAAACTTTTCAAAAGATACTTTATAATTTTGTCCGTTCTTTGAGATCGTCCCATTACTTTATTAAAGCTACTACTTTATTAAAGCTACTTTAATAAAGTCCGGTCTTCTTTTTTCCGAGATGTCCTTGTCAGATTTCCACCAAAAGTCTTCCTTTTCTAATGTCATTGTCTAGTCTTCTTTTTTCTCTCTGAAAGATGATGCCACTAAAGTCTTCAAATATCATTGTCTTTGGCTTCTTTTTCCTTTAATTTTCCTTTCTGAAATGTCTTTCTATCTTTGTTATCTGTATTACTTTTTTTAGTTTGTCTTCTTGCTAACCAATGTCTTCATCCGTCTCTTTTTACTTAGGTTCTATTATTTTTCTCCATTAACTGATCTAAGTGTCTAGATTGTATAGAGCAATTGAATCAAAACTCATGCCTGAGTCTACATCATTTGGATCTTAAGAGTCTTGAAATGCACTGTCCTGGAAATTAATATCATCTCCTTCGAAATCTGAACTATGGACTGGTGACATCCCTTGACTTGGAGATAATTCTGGACTAGGATTTTTAACTATATGTTTATCTTGTTCTTTTGTCTGGAAAATTTTTTCTAGTGTCTCTTTTACTATATTTTCTATTTTTTCATTCTTTTTCTTTTTTTGCAAGTATGCTTTTCTTTGTAGAAGTTGCTCCTTGCGTAAGTGTCTTTGGTAGTCTCCGTCTTGTTTGGAGAGATGAACATCCCTCATCTTCACTTTTTGGCAAAGTGACAGCCATCAACGGATTTGATGAGTCTTTACCGGCTACCGTTTGAACCGGACTAGCTGTATCCTTACCCGATACAGTGGGTCTGACTGCATTCATTGGGGAATGCACACCCGTCTCATCCATTTTTATCGGAGATGGAGAACTCTGCGATTGCACTAACTCGAACTTAACTGCTTGTAGTCTTTGTTCTAATGTCTTCACTTGATCCAAGAGTTTCATTTTTTCTTGAACCAATGTCTCTTTTCTTTGGTTTAATCTCTTGGCCACTTCGACCATAGTAGAATAGTGATCACAAAAAATTATCTTGTCGTGTCTTTTTGTACGTTTGAGGATTTTGAGGGATTTTGTCTAAATATAGTAATTTGGAGAAATATAATAATTTGGACCCAACATTCCTCTAGCATAGTCTAATGCCTCAGTAAAATTATTAAATCCTTTAAAAAGAGGTTTTCTTATGTCTTTAATAGAGTCTACAACTTCTAGCCAAGTTTGAAAAACGCCATTAGTTTTACCATGCACTACAACATAAAATTTAATTTTTTTGTCTAAATTTCGATCTGTAAAATACTGACAAAGAGAGTTTATAGTAGCTACAAAATGTTTAGCATCCTTTCCATTATGCGAGATCCATAAATTATCTACTAAGCATCTTTGTTGTTTGTCTATTACATATTCTGGTAATACTTTAAAAGTCCAATTTGATGGCTGAAAAGCTACTAGATTATTAGCTCCGAATTGTATTCTTTCCATAGTATTTCTCTCTAATAAAGATGTAGGTCTAAAATGAAGGTTACCTAATACTGTCTGTATGTGTCTTGGGTTGAGGCTATGCCTTTTCCCTTGTCTGCTGTCTGAGAACTGGAAGGTCTCATGCTGTTCAAATAGAAAATCAGTTAGCAGTAATCTTTAGTCTACTTAATTGGTCTGCTAAATTATTATCTTTTCCTTTTATATGTTCAAATTTTAAATTATAAATTGAAATGGTATCTAAGAAATTTAACCATCTTCTTCTACTACTATTTTTATCATTTATCTTTTGATAGAATTTAACTATAGCTTCACAGTCTGTTCTAACTAGTATTTCTGGTTTATTTAGGATATATAGTCTAAAACTATTTAATCCGTATATTACAGCTAAAATTTCTGCATCTATACTACTCATATTTCCTTTTTCTTTATACTTACCACTTTGATAAGCACATATCTTTTCTTCATTTTTATTACTATATTTATTGGGTTTTGCTTTTAGTACTGCTCCCCATCCTTCAAAACTACCATCTGTTTCTATAATTAAATAGTCTGTTTCTAGAGGCATGTTTAAATCGGGAATGTTTTTTATTTTTTCTTTAATTTTTTGTACTAATTTAATGTCTTCAGTATTAAAGTGTTTTTGACCATTAGATCCAGTCTTTGAATACAATGGTCCTGCTATTTTTCCTAAATCTTTTATAAAATTTCTAGCATAATTGACTATTCCTAAGAATTTTTGTAATTCTTTAACATTGTCTAACTTATCTGGCATTTCTAAAGCTTTTTTTGGCTATATGAGGTTGTAACTTTATTTTACCCTCTCCTAGTACTACTCCTAAAAAGTTTATATAATTTTTACATAATTTCATCTTTTTATTACTAATTATTATTCCATTTTCTACAAATAGTCTAAATACCGTTTGTAGGTGTCTTAAGTGTTCTTTAATATCTCTACTAAATACTAATATATCATCTACATATACTAATACAAACCTTTTGTATTCTCCAAATATACTATCCATTTTTCTTTGAAAAATTGGCGGAGCTGTCTTTAATCCAAATGGCATTACTAACCATTCGAAATGTCCTTCAAGACAGGTGAATGCAGTTCATTCTATACTTTCTTCATGCATTCGTACCTGCCAATATCCTGATTTACAATCAAATTTACTAAATATTTTCTTTCCCTGTATTCTATTTGTTAATTCTGTTTTGTCTGGTAACTTATATCCATCTGTCCTGGTATTGTCATTAAGTCTTTTATAGTTTATTACCATTCTCTCTTTTCCTCTTACTATTTCGCTATGATTTCTTACCATAAATGCTGCAGATCTATGTTTAGAAGTAGATCTCCGTATTACTCCTAAATTCAATAGTTCTTTTATTTGTACTTTAAAATCTTCTACATCTTGATTTGTTGCTTCAATCGAAGCTGTTTTAATTATATAGTCTGGATTTATTATATCTAATTTACATACGATCCTATTATTTTCCCAATGTTTTAATGGTTTTTCTCCTATAATTTTTATTTCATCTAGTATTTTTATTATATTATCTAGGTCTTTTTAATTCTTTATTACTCCTATTCTTTCTATTCCTGTTTTAAAATTATATAACTCTGTTTCTATATCTATTAAAGTATAATCTTTTTCTAACGAATCCTCGTCTCCTAGAATTTCTTCTTCTTCTAGAGTTAAATTTTTTATTTCTGGCTTATCTTTACAACATGTATTATTCTCTTGACAATCTTTACAACAACTATCTTCTTTCTTTTGCAGGTTTCTTCGGTCTGTGGTAGGGATCTTCTTATGACGGATTCTAGTTTCAGTCTTAAGAACTTGTACTGGTGTATGAGTAATATTTTTTGAGAAAATTACTCCATCTCTTGTAATCATACAACTGCCATTATTATGTAACATAAAGTCTAATCCTATGACAAAATCTACATTTATATTAAGGTCTCTTACCCATATCTTATCCATTTTATAGCTTCGTTTGTAAAATTCTGAACATGTATTTATAAAGCTAATGTAGGCCTTATGAACATAATGTCTATATATGTTATGTGTTCCATCCATTTGCATGGCTGCAATTGGTTTTTCTAGAATTTTTATTAAATTAGGTGGAACTGTTCTTTTATTTATTATGCACTTCGTGCACCCTAAATCTACTAATGCTAACGTTTCTATCTCATAATCATCTATTTTAATTCTTGCAAGTATTTTTATTGTTCCTAATTTTTTATCTTCGTTACATACTAATGCTTCATGGTCTTCTATACTCATTAATTCTGCTTGAGAATCTTCTGATATTGTTCTTAATGGTCTCATTATTAGTTGCATATTTGATAATCTTATTTCTTCATCTTTATTATCTACTTCTTTTTGTTTCCCTTTTTCTAGTATACATAGTCTAGTTTCTAATTCATTTATTCTTGTTTCTAATGTTATCATTCTTAAATTAATTGTAGGGTCTTCTATTTTCTAATGAGTTTCTTCTTTATTTATTTTTGTTTTAATTTTTTTTTCTATACACATTGTACATCCTTCTATATAACAATTTTTACATTTAGCTCTGTTGTCTCTACTAGGATACCATTTACAAAAGAAACATGCATTACTATCCAATCCTTTATTTCTTTCGAACTCATGGTTACAGTCTTCCGCTATATTTGCTAAATTATCTATTGCTTCTAAGTCTAAATTTTCTAATCTTATTTCATTGGTTAATTCTTCTGCTTCTGAGTCTGTTTTGATTTTTTCTTCAGTGTCTACACTTACTATAGAATATATACTTTCTGTGTCTGACATGTATTCATCTACATTTATTAATGTTTCTTGAAAATCTTCAATTAGTTGAGAATTTCTTGTCTTATTATTTATTCTTTTTGGACATGTATTTGCTAAGTGTTCTACACTTCCACAAGTAAAGCATTCTTGTTTATTTTTATAATTCCTTTCTGTTCGATATTTTCTTACATGCCTATTTATGTCTAAGTAAGGTTTTCAAGCTGCTGACTTTCTAAGGTAATATTTCTTTCTATTGTATTGAGGATAATTTCTATTATAATGTGTTCTGTATTTTTTATGCTTTTTCTTTTTATAATTGTCTTTATCATAGCTTTGAGTAGTGTAAACCATACTTTTACAAAAGTTCATTTCATTTTGTTTTAGCTGTTTTTGTATCTGTATATGGGTACATTTTTCTTGTAGTATATCCATTATATGTTGTATTCTATGTTCGATAGACCATTTTAGATTAGGATTCTACACTACTCCGTCTCTCTTATTCCATCTATCTTCTATTTCTCTTCCTAAGGCTCCTGATAGTTTATTAAATAATTTTTTACCTAATTCTTAATCAAAAGCATTTCCACAAATAGTACAGTAGTAAAAATAATCGTTTAAATTTTTTTAATATGAAACCAACTACTTATGCTTAGTTGTTCTAATTTTATTACCGCATTTCTTTGTAGTACTAAATATCCACTATTTGGATCTTTCCCTGTAATTAAAGTATGTATTTTACTAGTAAAATTATATGGATTTGCTCCCATGGATACTAAGTGTTGAAATTCCATTAGAAAATTTTCCTTATAAGCTTCCCATAAACCTTTGGCTGATTCTCCTAAAAAAGTTTCTAAATATTTATACATTGTTTCTGCGTCTGTATCATTATATGTTTTTATATAGTCTGCTACTACTATTCCTTTCCAAAGATCTATTACTGAATTCCATCTTTGTGGATCATGTGCTGCTATATTTAGTATTTTACCTTTATTACCTCCTTCTTGAAGAATAATAGGTTCTTCGATAGGCATTCTTTTCCCTGATGGTTTAACATTGTCTAAGGGTTCTCCTGCTGTACTAAAAACTCTTCTCCTTGGTACATTTCCTGTACTAGTATCTACAGTGTATTGTTCTCCAACAGTTGTTCTTTGAAATGGACTAGAACTAGACGTACTAGATTCCATTAATTCTTTTTGACTTATTATTGAGTCTATCTCTATTTCGTCATCACTATATTGCATATCTTCCAGTATTTTATCGAATTCGTCTGATTTCTTTTGGTATATATGTTCTACTCCATATCCCCAATTATCAGTTCTAGCTTCACAGAATTTAAAATGACTTATGGTTTCTTCTATTGTTAGTTCTCCTAACTGACACCCTTTACATCTAAAAAGCATATTTTTGTTTTCTTTTTGGAGTCTTTTTGCTTCTTCTATAGCTATGTCTACCGCAAACTCGTCTTGTATTAGTTCTATATTCATAAAATTTGATTCTGTAATTTCATTTTCATCTAAAGTACTTTCTTCTTCTATGTCTTTTTGTGGCGTATAATTATAATTAGTAAAACGTATAGATGTCTCTCCCCTTAGAATTAGTGTACATTAGGTGAGATTCTGGCTGTAGAATCTTTTTTCTATTAAAATCTTCTAAATTCCATTCTATCCCTGCATATTCTTCAAGATTTATTTTTATGGGCTTTATTAGTCTTATTCCTCTATTTCCCATTACTTCTACTACATCTTCTACCTTAATTTTAAATTTTGTATTACTATTATTAGTCATTTTTCCTAGAAATCCTACGCACATTAATAAATTATTACCGTCACACATCTCTTCATATCCCTTGGTCTGTATTCCTATTTTTATGTGCTTTCCAAATTCTGCTAAATTCATTATAAAATCTGGGCTAATATAAAGGATTCCTCCATTAT
The DNA here is from genome assembly GCF_029784015.1 of Lycium ferocissimum. Lineage (NCBI taxonomy): Eukaryota > Viridiplantae > Streptophyta > Magnoliopsida > Solanales > Solanaceae > Lycium > Lycium ferocissimum. The sequence continues at coordinate 55,084 of NW_026724300.1, forward strand.
TTGTCATGTCTACTTCCGTTAATCCTATTATTGATTTTTTCATGTCTGACCATCTATCGTCATAATTTACTATTAAAACTTTAGTTCCTAAGTTCTTTCTAGTTAATCCTTTTAATCCTACTACTATTAATCCCATATGCATTAAACTTCTTCCAGTATTTTTTATTAGTCTTATAGCCACTGGATCTATTAAACTTATTGTATTAACTTTAGTTCCTATGGCTGATAATTGTTCTTCTCTATAATGTCTATATAATTGTGTTGTACTTGAGAACTGTCCTATATTGTATAAAGTTTTTGGATTTAATAGTTTTAATTGATTTTGTTGGAAAATTTGTATATCTCTATCTACGTCTATTACCTCACTTAGCTGTTGATTATTTTCTTCTGGTCTTCTCCTATTTAGAATTCTTGATAAAAGGTTATTACCTATTCTATTGTCTGAAAAACTTTCTTGCCTTTCCGGTCCACTTTCCTTTCTTGGTCTAGTTGAAAGAAAGTCCATTTTTGTGGTTTTCTAATTACTTTAACTTTTTCTTTCTGAGGTGTTATTTCAACCTTCTTTAATTGTTCTATTAGTTCCTCAACTTCTTTATTCATTTGGGTTCCTATATATATATATATATATATTTTTTTTTTTTTGTTTTTGTGATTCACTTATTATTCTTAAGCGCTCGCTTATTATTTCTAACCTTGGAATTATTGCCTGCTCTACGTTCTTAGTTATTTCTAATAACAAAGAAATTATAGTAATATTCTGTTTTAGTACTATTTGATTAGATTTAGCGGTAGGTATATAGTCTATATAGTCGTGTGGTAAAGATATAGATTTTTCTATCAACTCTGAGGCTTCTTGTTGAAGTATAGTTAATTTGTTCATGAAAGAGTAATTTCTTTAAGCTCTTCTAGTGTCTTTTTCAAATCTTTAATATTGTTATTTAGTTTTTCTATTTGTTGTGTCGTTTGTGTTATTATCTGGTTTGTCTTTATTTCAATTTCTTTGGGTTTTTCTAGACTAGCCTTAATTAGCTTTTCTATTTCAGTCTTGATTGGCAATTTTTCTATATTCGATTTGTTAATTAAAATCTGAATTTTTCGTTCTAATTCTAATTCTTGCGTTTTTAAGAAATCAAAATTCTGCTCTAATTTTTCGAACTTCTTCTTTTGATTAGTTTGAGAAACTTCTATGACTTCTAATAGTCTAGTAATATGTTTATTATTTTCTTGAGTTTTTTCACTAAAATTTATGACTAAATCAACTAGTGTATTAAATTGTTTGTCTTCGTTATGTAATATATGTTCTCCGTTACTAAAATTACACTTTATAATACTATGATATTTTAATGCTCTATATTTCTTTTCTGAGTATATTCTTAAGTCTAAATATTCTAGATTCTTTAGTGTATCTATTTTATCAAAATTTGTTTATTATCCTAAAGGAATTCTTATTTTACAAATTTTCTTTTGATACTCTATATTATCTGTAAGTCCTTCCCAAGTTATAGCCGAAATTGTATCTTCGTTAATTTGGCTTTGTAACAGTCTATTTTCTATTAGGGATGACAAAGTTTCTGTATTTATTACTTCTAAATATGAACTTACTGCTTTTTCAACTTTTCTATATTCTCTTTTTTTCTCTATATCTCTATATAAATACCAATGGTTTATAGCTATTTGTCTAACAAAGGGTAGTGTTCTCATAAAAATAACTAATATGGCTTAAATCATTCCTGGGTCTGCTTTTGAGAGTATTTCCTAGATCTTATATATCCTAATAATTTATATTCTAAACCTGATATTATATCTATTAATTCTTGTAATCTTAACTGATTCTCTTTAGTATTACTTAGTCTGATATATTCCTGATATAGTTTTTCTAGCTCTTGTTTTACCTCTAAATAATTATCTTGCATTACCCTAAGGGGATAAATTTTACTTTTTGCTCTAGATGTCTAATACGATCTTCAGCTCTAATTATCTCGTCGTTGATGAAAAATATTTCCCAATTAAGATTATTTCTTAAACTTAGTATTGTTATAATATTATGTAAGTCTCGGTGATGGACTATGTATATGTAACTACTGTATTCAGTTAAAAACTTTCTTGTTTGTCTAAGATTCGTAAGTCTTTTTTGGGTGAAATATATCATACGATAATTATAACTTATATATTGAGTAAAACTATGTTGTCTCATATAATCTTGTCTATAAACAGGTATAGCAGTTCGTCTTTTTAGTCTAGCAGAAAATGGTCTTCTCATAAAATGTTATCTAAAATATAGGTTTAGGTATAGGTTTAGGTCCAAAAATCTTCTTGCACTGATACCAAAGTGATAGGGGGGTTATGTTTTTTGTTTCAATAAAATATATATATATATATATATATCACCTCTTATACGTTCCAAAAATCAGGGGATACATTCCCAACCTTAGCCGGTAGAATAATCAATTTGTCATCATCAGAACAAGCAGCACAAGAGAATTTTTGAAGAATCTTTTATATCTTCAATATATAACCACATGAATTCTCAATTATTTTTGCATCACATTTGAATCGGGATGGCCAACCGGTCATGCCAACTGATATTTCTTTCAAGAACTTCTAGCTAACTATCGCATGTGATTCCATCATCATGCTTCTATTTGTGTAGTTCAAACAAGAGGAAAAGACGGAAAACCATTTAAATAAATATTTATAACCTGCTTCGATTGTAGTAATATGAAGATACTAAATCTTTCCATAATATATAGTCTCAATATAATTCATTTTCTACCAATTTCTTTTGAAACTTTTTCTTTTGAGACTTACTAAAATATCAATATTATAAACAACTTCATTCCTCCGGGTAGTAACAAATTGTCTCTTTCAGAGCTTCCAATTAATTATGTACTACCACATATTTCATAACACCATCCATATGGTGAACATCTCCTTTTAGGGAATAATTGCCATTATGGTCATAGAAAAAACTTTTATAAGTAAGACTTATTTCTTACTTTTGTCCTTTGGTAATTCATGATAAGACATACCACAATATTTGTGTCGTACTAAAAGTACGTGACCAATGACCTTTTGTTCCAAAATAAAATTTCTTTATTTCTCTCAAAGCTCCCATAGAGGTGAGTTGTCGTATTTGTTTAACCATACATGAGCATGTTCTTATCCATAATTTTTATCTCATCTTGATAGATTCACTTTCAATAATGGTCGAGCATTCAGGATGCTTATCAGAAATCACATTCTCTTTAAGGAATTGACTATAACCATTTGTACGTGCTTCATAAATTTTTCTTGTAAACTCTTTTTCATGTCTTGGATTTATCACATTTATATGACCCACCTCAATATCACTTTGAAATTTTATCCCTTCCTATTGATGGAGGATTTATAAATTGTAATCAAATTAGGTCGCACGACAACCTCGTGCCCAATGACCTTCTATATCACGTTGAGGCAAAAATTACCTTCACCTTTTGAAGGACCATTTTGAGAACTCATAGTGATCTTCCTTTTATAGTTATCACATGATGACAATTATTATTTTGTCATTTCACGCCCACATTCATATATTTAACCACTTATCTTCATTGAGACTTATTGGCACTGCTACCACATTCACATCAGGGAATGGAGCATATCCAACGGGACGAGCTTCATTACTTTTCACCGAAACTGCATTATTTTGCCTTAGTCATCATTATATCATCAATTTGGTGCATTGGGACTCAAATCCAACGCCTTACTCATATAGATGCGTGTTAAGCCAAATTAATGCAATGGGACTCGAATCCAATATCTTATCATCATGATGCATCGGGACTTTAACCCAATGTTTTACCCTTTGATGCGATGGAACTTGAATCCACCGTCGTATGCTCAACCAATGACATAATAGGCCAAACCGAATTTCACTCTGAACCCTTTAAAAATTTACAATTCTGTAATTATAGGCGTAAATAATATTAGTCACAATACCACTTTAAATCACTATATATAAATTGTAACCTCTAAAGTCTAAGTGAATATATCAAATTTTATTATCCAGCTATATTCCTTCGTTGTGGGAGTGGTGATGAAATAAATTGCCAAGTAGAAATATGTTACACCCCGTAGGTTCGTACGTGAAAATTTATAAGTGTTGGACGTTACAAGTTAATTTCGACCGAGCGAAACGCGTGCTACAAGAATCGCCACAAGAATCGACCACTGCTACAAGAATCGACCGCTAAAGTACCCCGACCCGAACCACACTTATAAATATCCCTCTAACCTATTAATTTTCCTATATTTTCACTATTTTCTCATTCTCCACTCTTCTAGAGAACTCTTGAGAGTTCTACAACTTTCCATAACCCTCCATAATTTTCTATAATTCTCCCTAATCTTCCATAATACTCCATAATCTTTCATAACCTTTCCAAATCATCAAGAGAGAATATTAACATCAAAACCTCAAGGAAAATTTATGGAAGATAATTGTTCTTGTTTCATCTTAAGGTGGTGTTGAACTTGATTTTGGAAAGGGTGAATAAAGTGAAGTTCTTCTACTATAAGGTATATTCTGGCTATTATTTACATGATTAAGATGATGTAAAGGTTTAGCAATTCTTGGAAAGGAAAGAATCATAGGAGAAAATCATAAAGAGTTGAATTAAAGTTGATGGCCATGAGGTGAGTTTCAAAGAGAATTTTGGATTAATTTGAGACTAAATTGAATATAATTCTTTGATTATGGTGTTATGGATGTTGTTATGGTTGGTTTGAATATTGGAGAAACATCGTGTGGGATGTTTTATGTAATATATTGGTATTGATATGATTGTTGATGTTGTTGGTATTGTTTGGGAGTTGTTTTGGTATTTGGAGGAGGTAAAGAATATAGGGGAGATGCTACCGAAATTTCGGCAGATTCTAGAAAGATTTATTTGAAGGACTAAGACAAGTGTATAAAGTTGAGTCTAACAATAGTATAAATTTTCTTGAATATAGATTTACGAGTCTGGGAGGACAAGCGTTGAGCAGTTAAAGTTAAGGCGACCAAAAAGGTATGTTAAGGCTTGTCTCTTTCTTTCAAAGGCATGATTCCTATGTTATGATTCCATAAATGTTTCTACAAACTCCTTGTTTTCAAAAGCTAGAAGTTCATGACTCTTAAAGCTTCTTATGACGTTAAATGAAAAATGTTCTATGATGATTGTGACGATGATGATTCTCTTCCAGAAACTCTGAAGCTATGATTTGAGAGCATCATGAGATTATTGAGCCGTTCCATGTATCTCTTGATATTACTTATTGTTGATGGTCTCATCTCATGTCATTCGTTCCTTCGAGGTGAGATATAGCGAAGATAACGATTCTATTTTCAGTGCTACCTAAGTTCATGATTCTCGAGACTGTCGTGACATTATCGATTTCATCATACGATGGTTAATTTTTCAAGGAATGATATAGTGACGACGGTAGTGCTAATGATGACGTTGGTTTCATTTATGTATTTTTATGTGTATGTATGTATGTATGTATGTATGTATGTATGTATGTATGCATTGCATCCCACTGATCAGCTGGGGATAACACCGCGCCAACATGGCCGGGCAAGATGATACCGTGCCAACATGGCCGGGTAAGATGATACCGTGCCAATATGGCCGGGCAAGATGATACCGTGCCTACATGGCCGGGCAAGATAACACCGCGCCTATATGGCCGGGCAAGATGCTATATATAATACCGCACCTATATGGCCGGGCAAGATGCTATATATATTATCGCGCCTATATGACCGACCAAGATAGCACCGAGTCCCGAAAGCGCCGGGTACGGATATGACAGATGTATGTATAGTAAGTGTATGTGCATGCATATGTATGTATGGATGTGTATGAAATGTTTTCCTGTAGACGAGTAGTTTACATGACAGAGATCTTAAGAGGAATACGAGGTATAATTACTTACTTTATCTTATGTTATCTTCATTCTGATATCATACTACTATTCATGCCTTACATACTCAGTAAATTGCTCGTAATGACATCCCTTCTTGTGGACGCTGCGTTCATGCCCGCAGATGTAGATAGACAAGACGAGGATCTTTCATCGTAGGCTGCCTTCAGGTACCAGTTTTGATTGGTGAGCTCCACTTCTTCCTGGAGCATTGCCGAGTCTGAGTTGCATATGTTTTTTTGTGACAAGAGGGTATGTCGGGGGCCCTGTCCCGACTTATATACTTCAGTCATGTTCATAGAGGCTTTGTAGACAGTTCCTGTGTACAGCTTAGTCATAGTGTGACAGTAGTAATGTCGACATCATGGGTCTATTGTACATTTACTTATGCATGATATTATATTCATATTAGCCTCTTGATCTTATTGTTGCCATTCGAGACATAGAGGATGTGAGTTATAAGTTGGTTCGCTCGGTTTCCGCAAGGTGCCGGGTGCCAATCACGCCTTACCTAGGGTGGGGTGTGACAAAGTGGTATCAGAGCAGTTCTGTCCTAGGGTTGTCTGCAAGCCATGTCTAGCAGAGTCTTGTTTATGGTGTGCAATGCACCACACTTATAAACAGAAGGCTGCAAGATATTTAGGAAAGATTGACCCTTCTTTCTCATCTTAGATCGTGCCATAGAGCTAAATCACAGGATATGATGTCCCTGATTCTAACCCCAAATGTTTTGATCATGGATAAGCAGTTGATTATGCCGCTACGAGATAATTGCTGAGAATTGAAATTGTTCATTCGAAAGGTATGTTTCCTGTTTTATTAATATGGATAGACGTTGATATAAGAACTTGATCAAGATATTATGGGTAGTTGTGATTGCTCTGTGGGCATTGGATGTGTTTTCTGGACTGTATACAGGAATGAGGTAGTAAGAATTATAGAGAAAACTCTGCCGAAATTCTCACAAATTGAATTGTTTGCATGTTTATAGAGAAAGAGTAAAGGAAAAATATAACCATCAGCCATTTGGTAAGTCATGATTGAAGGAACAACTATGAGACGCTTTCAAGGAAAAGTTTTAGAATGATTTTAGTTTAATTTAAAGGAGGAACCCTGGAGGGAAAAATGATTAGCAGTTAAAGAAACTGGAATGAGTTGCATCCGAGATTTCGGGGGATTGAGACCTATTGGAAAGATAAGGAAAGTTGGCATTAGGAACTCAAATAAGGTATTACGATTTATAGATTGGATTGGTTAGTAAGATGTAACAGAGAAATACTGATATGGAGAAGGAAGTTAATGAGTACGGGAAGTTTCACCCTAGAAGTATATATACATCTATACGAGATCAAGATGGGTTTGTACTCATAGTGGAATGTTTTGCAGACTTCTAGGTTGATATTATTAAGTGGCAGACGGGAAAGAGCACCTTAAGAGCAAAGGAAATCAAGGAGGACAGAAGTACAAGAAACTGCGGTTATGAATTGATTAAAGGAAGTTATGTGACCATCAACGATAAGAGGAAGTTTAATAAATTAGTAAAGTTGGCCAAAGGTAGACAGTGATGGCATAAGACAGTGGACTTGGAATAGAGATACGATTACAAAGGAAACAGGACGAAAATACGAGGAATAGACAATACTAACATCTAGTATTCTTAAGAAAATACTAACATCTAGAAAAAAATAGATTATTTTGTCTAAACTATTCTTAATTAAAGACCTAACTAATATAGTTTCTTGATTACAGATTCACTTATCTAAATAGAGGCAAATTTGAAATATTAATTCCTTCATAATTATGTAAGTAAGCACTTATTTTGAATCAAAATAAAAAAGTTACAGCGACCACTTATTATTAGTCGGAGGGAGTAAGAGTAAGAAGAAATCCACAAAATACTGCTTTAGTGTCAAACTATGCACCATGACAAAGGCCAAAGTGAAAATTGTTTGAGGAAAGGGAATGAGGGCAATAGCTAGCCCACGTGTAAGAGCTCAATAGGCCAAACATAAATGTGAGGACGACAAAATCTTTTCATGCGCGCTTATATACAATAGTAATATTTTATTATTAAAAGCCAAGAAAAAAAGCACTACATTAAGCCAAGTGGCAGTCTAGAAAAAAGCCACATGTAACTTATTAACTAATTAACTACTAACTAATACTAACTAATTCAAGTGGCATCATATAAAATAGACACATAGTACGTTTTGAACTAAATATTGGACGCGATATGCGGCATTTTTAATTAGATTAGACGTGGAAGTTTTTTTTTTTTTTTTTTTCCTTTTAATTTTTATGCTACGCTAAGTTACGTGGAAGTTGGACGTAGGGTTGTAACTATCAAATAAAGCAAAGTAAATCTGCAAAATGTTTTAGCTATTTGAATACAAAATGTTTATTAATGCAACCTTTATTTTTAAATGAACTTGGAAAAAGAAAATCTCCAGAAAATATAGCAAAATAAACACAAGTTGTTTTGGCTCCTTCCCTTCTTTTCTCTTTGATTTTCATTAATACAAATCAACATCCTAATCGGTTGAGGTTTTTGAATTTGAAGTTGATTATAACTTCTCTTAGTGGTTTACAGTTTTATCAGTTTTAATGTTGAATTATTTGAATTAAAAGATAAACTAATAAATTTTAATTGAGATATAAAGTTATTTTGAATTTTAACTTGGAGCTAAATATATGATTTTTTAAAATACCATATAATTGATATATAAGTCTTTTAAATTTAAAGATAAATTTAATGCCTACAGTTTTGATATTCAAGTAATTAAAATTTCTTACTTTTATTCTTTGCATCATCGTAATTGTAGGACTTTTCTGAGTTACATTTTAATTGAGTCTACCAATTAATTTTTCTTTGGGAGGGATGGAAATGAAAGTCTAAAAATAGTTAGCTAATTTCTTATCTCTGTATTTTAACTTTTTATCTTTAAAAGATTTTCTTTATTTTTACAAAAAAGACCTAACTAAATTACCCCATTTCCCCCGAACTCCACTTCATTGTGATGATCTGCCACATCATCACACCACCTAGGTGCCACTTGGCACATATATTTGCCATGTGGAATGGTTATATAAGAGGATGACTAGATATTATGGGAAGATTCTAGAGGCATATGAAGATTTCCCTTGGAAAACCCTAGAATTCCATGGATTTGCATGGAAAGTCCTTGTAATACTCTAGTTGTGTAGAGCTTTCTAGAACAGGGGCTTATTTGTAAATATGTAGGGACTTGTACAATAATTATTATTTGCATATTAGTCCCTAGGTGAGTAGTATAAATAGAGAGACATTCATTTGTAAACTATCAAGCAAAACAATTCAAGTTCTCTCTAATACAAGTTTTCTTTAGCAATTTTCTCTTGTCTTATTCGTCTACTGTTCCCTTAAGGATCTTGAGTGTAGTAATCTAGGCTGACTTGACATAGCAAGATCGTGAGCAGGTTGTGCAGGAACGCGAGCGAGTTATCAAGTGCCGCATGTGCATTTAGTTGAAGACTAAGGATGTGACAACGTGGTATCCGAGCGAAGGTTACGACTAAGAGAGTGACAGACGACGGAGAAATCAACGCTGCTAAAACCCAAGCCAACGTCATCCAGGATGCCGCTGGCAAGAAGGGCCATAATAAATAGAGGAATGCCGCCAACAAGAGCCAAGAGGTGCCGCCAGAGGTTGTGCCAAACGAAGGGCTTACATCCCAAGAACCATCTATCACTGAGGCGAGCGAGGATGACGTGGAGGCCCTATCCGAGGACGTCTCGCTCGGTAACGAATGGGTTATGAAGGTTAATGTGGGGATGGACACCATTAACATATCTGGCCAACGTTTAGGGAAGGTGGAGGGCACCCTTAGCGTTCTTGAGGGAAACACTCTTGAAGAGATTGAAAGCATCCGAAATGACCTTGAAGGGCGTATGCGGGCCGAGATTGAGGTAAAGCAAACCATCATTGTCGTAGAGTGCAGACTCAAGGTAGCGTTGAGTACTACCGGTGCCATGAGCGCAAAGATAGTGGCACTTGAAGAAGGGTGGACGCTGGCATGATCGAGGAAGCTAGAAATGCTGTTGTAACAAGGGAGGCTAAGATCGAGGTTCCCAAGCCACCAGTGTTCAAAGGGTTTCGTGATGCACAAGAAGTGAAGAACTTTCTTTGACACTTGGAGAATAATTTCAGGCATGGCAAAGTTAGGGACGATGAGGCCAAGATCAACACTGCTGTGTTGTACCTATTAGAGACTGCCATGCTATGGTGGACAAAAATGGTCGCCGATGCTGAGAAAGGTTTATGCACAATCAACAAGTGGGATCAGTTTAGGAATGAGTTCAAGCAACAGTTTTTCCCAAATAATGTCTTGTACAAGGCAAGGCGCAAGCTAAGAGAATTGAAGCAGACAAGGAGCATACGTAACTATGTTGTCACGACCCAATCTGGAGGGTTACAACGGGCACCCGGGACTTACCTGCGGGGCACCACCATGACATACATCCATAAGCATACTAATATACATAAGTGGGCCAGGAGGGCCAATTATGAGACAAACTGAATAAACAGAAGGATAATCGACAATAAATGACCCCAACATGATATACATGAGATATACTAGCCTATGGGGCCGATATGAACATCTATACAACACATCTATATACATGACTTCTGTCTACAAACCTCTAAGGAGTACATAATCATCATAAGGTTGGGACAGGTCCCTCCATACCCATAAAAATCCATACATATCCATACTGAACCAAAAAGGCAACTCTGGAGCAAGTGGAGTGCGATGACACTAGCTGCTGAGCTGGTAACCTTCTGGGAGGATAGTCAACCTGTATATCAGGACCTGAGGGCATGAAATGCAGCATCCCAAGGCAAAGGAACGTCAGTACGAATAAAGTACTAAGTATGTAAGGCATGAAAGTAACATAAAGGAGACATGAGAGCAACATAAGGTAGAAAGGATACAACCTGTAGATCTGAAATGTCTCTGAGAGCCATTATGTGCATAAGTACTGTATATATGCGAATATAACGCCTGTTCATACATATATATGCGTATATAATGCCTGTGTGGGCAACCTATCGTATCATATCGGCCTCTGTGGGCATAATCATTATCATGTAACCAACTAATCAGGTGGTAGTGCGTAAATAACGCCCTAACCTTTCCCATAACCCATATGGATATCATATAAGTATACGCGTATATAACGCCTGTGTGGTCATGGTATATGTATATATATATATATATATATATATATATATATATATATATATATATGGGTGTTTCTAACCTATAATGTAAAGGTTGTAGGTTAGCAACCTACCCATTTTTTAGTTCACTTAAATGTCCCTGCTATCTCATCAAATACATGGGCTTTCTTGTCTTTTCACCCATATTCCCCATTTTCCCTCCCTGCATCGCCCAATATCTTCCTCCCCTTTCTTTTTTTACTTTATTCCCTCTTCTTTCAGATTTAAATCTATCAGTCCATTGCGAATTGCTGCTTTGCTCTACAGGATTCAACCATTAAATTTTACTATGTCATACTCAAATCCTAAATAAATTGAATAACTTTATAACAAGGCATTAATTTTTCAGGGCAATTCCTCTTCTTGCCCTGGTTTTTTTGCTCTCATAGCTTGAAACAAACCTCCATGGTTGCACCCGGCAAAATTGACAATTTCTTCACATTTTTGCCTCAATTCTGACCTCCACCCATCATCGACATTGATAAGAACTTTAGCATAAACAACAATTGAATTGGGTTTATTTTAATCCCCATTGGAGATGGGTTTCAATGGTTGGGTTTACTGTTCTATCCTTGCATTATCATCTTTAAAGTCGAAACCTAATATTAGTCAGTAGATACAAACAAATTTTGGGTAAGATTTTTACCAGGAAGCAACCAGTTAGCATATGCATGAGGAAGGGTCGATTGCTTTTATTCCTAAAGCAGAAGTAAAATTAGAAAGTCGTGGCTAAATTCTTGCTCCACTATTGCAGCAGTTGATGTTGGGAGAAGAGGAAAATAGCATGGCTGCGTGCTTGATCTTCTTTCCCACCAAAGATTCTGCAATTGTTTGGAGTTTGGTGTACCATAATAAGTAGAGATGGAAATGAATTGGGGAATTTTTGGTGAAATGACCAAAATGTCCCTAATTTTAGTGTTATGGTAGAAATTAGTAGGGGTAAATAAGTGAACTAAAAAATGGGCAGGTTGCTAACCTACAACCTTCATGTTGTATGTTAGCAAAATTTCTCACTCTCTCTCTCTCTCTCTATATATATATATATATATATATATATATATATATATATATATATATATATATATATATATATATATATATATATATATATATATGTATGATAAGGGTACATCCTGAATCTATCGGACTGATGTAAGGTCGTTGCACCTCCGATTAACATTATGGAACCAACATCATCAATAGGAATTACATCTAAGGGTCAATAAACCATATCATAGAATCAATGTCATAACATAGAGGGCCATAAGCTTCTAGCATTTTGATGTGCCGCGGATTTGCGGTACATTCGACGCCTTTTTACTATGAATTTTGGTTGTTTTCAAGTAAGTCTAGTTCATGTTAATATGTTTTTATTGTGTTTTAGGAAGACGATGGCCTAAAAGGCAAAACAAAGAACAAAGAAAAAATTGGCCAGAAATGAAGAATCGACGGTCCATCGACTAGTCGACGGACCGTCCTTTGAAACGTCGATAAGCTCGATTTTCCAGTGATGGCCTTAGTTGAAGAGAACAAAGGACGGAGCTATCGACGAAGCGTCGAACTGATCGACGCTTCGTCGTTTGTGTCGTCGACCAAGATTTGTCAACAAGAAGAGAGAAAGATGGAATACTCGATGGAGCGTCGAACTGGTCGGCATCACCATCGAATGGATCACATTGCTAAAGAAATAAAGGACGGAGGAATCGATGGATCGTGGAACGATCGACGGTCCGTCGATCTTGCTATCAGGGGCAATTTTGTCAGTCGTTTCTGTGCGTTTTTGGAGCCTATTTAAAGACATTTTAGGTTATTTTTGGCGATTAATTTATTGTGCACGTGAACAAAGTTCCATTGGTGGGTGAGCATTGATTACTCCACTTTTGGAGCTTAGTGAAGACAATAAGATTCCATTTTCCATCATCTTTACCACACTTTTGTAAGCTTTATGTCTCATTTATTGCTTACTACTTTTGTGACCATTATGTGTGAGTAGTTTCTTTAATCAAAGTTGTGGACCCAAATGATGGGTGTTATGTAATGGGTGTCTAACATTATATATATATATATATATATATATATATATATATATATATATATATATATATATATAATGGGTTGTGATGTGTTTTATTATTTCTCATATTCATTGTTAGTTAGTGGTTGCAAACACTTCCTTATGCACAAACCCTAGTTGTTTGGAAAGATGAACTAGGGTGTGAGTTGAAATAATATAACAAAGACTCGGGGTGCTAACCCTCGTTTAATGAACTCACTTAGGGATAAGATGAGTTCTACTTGGCATATTTAATCGATTAAGATGAGTTCTACTTGGCATATTTAATCGATCTTACTTGCAACTTTTCTACATTTCAGAAAATCATGAAAAGAAATACTTTCTAACTATTGGAAAATATTAGGAAGTGCATTAGAGATTAAGTGCATACAAAACCCCGACCCATTAGAAATATATCATATTGATACCTATAGCATAATATCTAATCACCGCGGGGACACAACTTTGGTTCTTTCAATCCAAACAAATTCCAAATACTTCAAAATAGCGAATACAAACCAAATCTCTCCTCTATACTATTCGGAATAAAATTAAAGTTTCTAGAGATTAGTTACATAAATAATTAGTACCTTTTTCTCTTCATATTCCCTGTGGGATTCGACTCCAACCTTGTTTGGGTTACTATATTTGACAACGTCCGCTTTACGCCATTAATAGGTGTAATTTGAACGTATCAAATTTCTAGGAATAGTTGCCGGGGAATACGGTTTTGAAATTACTGATTGTTGTGTACTTCTCTTTAAAAACTTTTTCTATTCCATCACACCTTGTTTGCTGTTTTGGTGAACCAGGTGAACATGGCAGGAAGACATAATCGAAATCAAGGGAACGAGGTGGGCTCTTGGCGAACCTTTTGCACCGAGGAAGAGGAGGAAGATGAGAATATATTTGTGGAATTCATCAATGAAGCTGATTATGCTTCTGCTGTGGTCCCTCCTAGGACTGGAAATACTACTTTCAAAATTGATAGTTCTATCTATCAGCTGCTGAAACTTAAAGGTTATTTTCGAAATTCTTCGGAGGGCTGTCCACTCCGACATTTGAAGAATTTCCTGCACGCGTGTGCTCAACAATCCCAAGGTCTTTGTTTACGCCGATGCATTTCGGTTACGGGTCTTTAAATATTCCTTGGCTGGCCAAGCAAGGGAATGGTATGAAAAGCTTCCCAAAGAATCTTATTCACACACACGAGTTAGCCAATACATTTTTGAAGAAGTAGTTTCCCGCAATTTGTTAAAAAGGTCAACTTCGAGATAAGATCTTTGAGTTCAAACAACTTCCGGGGGAACAATTATATTCGGCATGGGAGCGTTTCAAGTACTATATAGCTCAATCTCCAACTCACGGGTTTCCGGATGCTATTCTCACCGAGAAGTTCTACAAGGGGTTAGATACAATGAATCAGAGTGCTATCAATACTGCAGCTGGGGGGGTGCTTCATGGACAAATCATTTGTTAACATCACCAGGTTGCTCGATAAGCTCACCACTCACAATCAAGCTTGGTACTCAAATGATAGTGAAATCTTGTCATATGGTAGCCTGTCGTTGCGGTGGCCAAAGAAAATCATGAGCGAGATCATGCTTTTTGCTCATCGCAAACCACCGTGGATTTTTGTCAAAGAGGCTAGCGGAGAAAGAAGCCAGAGTGTGAATGTTGTTGAAGAAATGCCATCTTATGCTCCCGAGAATGTACCAAGTCTGGGAGGAAACTTATCTAGAGGGCGGCATAACAATGTGAGAGGCTAATTATATCGATAACTCTGGGGTTATCAAAAGCAATGGAGACCCCAACAACAAGCAATCAATATGGCCAAAATGAATATGGTGGTTCGGACGAGGAGGGATTACAACAACAACAATTATGGTAATCGTAATTTCAATGCCTATGTTCCTAAAGGGCCGTTCTTCTTTCAAAATTGGCGAGAGGGTCCTTCCAATGATCAAGGGACCTCTCGAATGGAATCTATGCTTGAAAATATCTTGGACAACAAAATAAGAGTGACAAGAAGATGGAAAATTTGACCGAAGTGGTGGGCTCTCACCGTCTCAATTAAAAAATTGAGTCATAAATGCGAGATCTTTCTCGTGAGCAACATCCACCACAAAGAGGGGGCCTTCCTAGTGACACAATTCCGAACCCAAGAGGTAGTGGAGGTGATCACATTGGCTCATGCAAAGCTATTTCTACTAGAAGTGGGAAGATCTTTAATGCGGCGAATTAGAGAGTGGTTGAACCTATCATTGTCGAGCCGATTGTTGATGAGTTTATTGAGGAAGAAATTGAAGTGCCTATTGTTGTTGAGAAAAGAAGGAGGCACACCTTATTGTTCTCAAGGGTGATGGTAAGGTAAAGTGTTGAAAAAGCTACGGGGGTAGCACTCAAAGAGCAAGGTCACGGGGGCAATTAAACCGTTGACTCAAACATATAAATCTCCTCCCCCGTTCCCACAAACACTACAAAAAAATGCTTAAATTGCGGCGGTTTAATAGCGGGGGTCAGATACAACCCCCGCAAATTTCATTAAATAGCGGGGGTTTACATGTCCGACACAAATAAAAGAAACTAGCGGGGGTTTGGAACCTCCACCATCTGGGAAAAAAAATAGCGCGCAACTTTTCCCTCACTTTTTTTTTTTTGGCTCTTTTTTTTCTACGAAAAAATGTTCCTCACAAATAAAAGAAAATTAGTATCTTTTCCCCCTTTAAAACCCCTCCCTTTCCTACTTTTTTTTCCCAAAATACCCAAAAAAAATCAACAAAACCATTAGA
>NW_026724301.1:0-11651 GCF_029784015.1 Lycium ferocissimum
TAATGCTTGGGGGAGGTGTAGAGAATTTTCTAGGACCCTTTGGAATGTTGTGATGCCGAAAAAAACAGGGTTTATGGGGGTATTTATACTTCTCCTAGGTCGGTTTCACCGACCTTCTCACGTGGGGCCCGCGGAGCCATTTGGCAGCTTAGGGTCTTGCTCTTAAAATGGCCATAACTCTTGATTCCGACATCGTGTGAGGGCCCAAAACCTATGGTTGGAAATCTATTTCAATTATCTACAACTTTTATTCTTGGTGTTTTTCCAAATTCCAAACTTATAATGCCATTTTTACCCCTCCAAGTCAGATCATCCGAAAACGTTTCCTTAAATCGTCCTTTTGGAGGGCTTATGTCCATATTTGGCTTATGGGTCCTTCTTAGGACTTGCTCAACTTTCCATGTACTACTTGTATCACTTTTAATATATCCTTTACAAAATCCTGACATGTGGGCCCCACCTTAACTCATGGTTTCGAGGGCTATCATCGAGTGATCATGTTAACCGATTTACTCCATACACTATCCAAATGTCATGTATATGTTCTCATGCTCAGATAACATAATCTTCATCCATAATACTTGTGTAACTCGTTTCCCCCGAGCTCATACTAAGCCTCCCTCTCTTGATAACGCGAAATTTTCCAAGGTTTAACATCCTCAACCTGCTCCGCCTCATTTTTATGTTCCTTCGTTATGCTTTTCCCCAGTTTGCTCCTGGAGAAGTGATCCTCCACTTGCATTTCTCATGTTTTTCCTTTGTATGCTCAATATACTTTACTCATCTCTGTTCCTTTAGTGGCCTCTTTATTCCTTCTTTGTACGACATTTTTGCTGTACTCAACCCTTCCTTTGAGCTGTTACTGTTATACCCCGTATTTTGTACATTGGGATAATCCGAGCTAACCACGATAAGTTAAGGACAAGACTATTCCGGGATACGAGGTAGCGACTTTTGACCTCCGATATTGTTTTAAGGCATAAGTTGCTTATAATTTTATTGGATGGAAATATCAAGGAAATTAAGTTTGTCGAAAAATTTGGAACAAGACTTTGAGTCAACTTTGGAGGAGCATATCTCCATGTGTATTAAGAGTTTTAAGGTGTTTCAAAATCCTAAAATGAAGTTCGTCAAGTCTAGATTATAATGCAACAAGCCGCTCGTCGATGGGATATCGGAGCAGAAAATTATAGACGTTACAAACTGAATCGTCGACGCAGAAACAACATTTCATGAAGATCGCTACAAGATGCGCCGACGTTGGCACTTTTTTTAAAGGGACAAAAAACCTCATTTTTTTCAGCAAAAACTCTCCAAAAACCTCCAGAAAATTCAGCTCCCAAAAGCTCTCAAATATTACATAGAATTGAGGATTTTGAGCAAGAATTCGAGTTCCGGAGTACTAATCGAAGAACGGACAACTTGTAGTCGCGATTTTCACATCGTTTTGTGTTGGAGTTGGCTTGGAAATAAAGTAAATATTTAAGACTTTGCTACCTTGGTAAATAAAAGGTATGAATCTCTTTCTATTTGTGCTCATATCGATTCATTTACGGTGAAGGAGTTGTTAAATTGTGTAAATTAATTTTGTTGATGTTGGTCGGTATGGGCCGATTTGGTGAGGCCATGTTGAACTAATTTGATGTAGTATTTTGATTGTAGTTATTATGGATTTTGTGGTGAAAATGATGGTTTAATGATTTAAATGGAAGTTGGAATTGTTTGAAGGTCGTTGGAAGAAATAATGCCATTTTTAATATAGTTTTTGTATTGTTGTGGTTAATGTTGCTAAATGTGGAATGTTGATGTAGTTTATGAATTTGGAGGAAAAGAAATGTGTTGTTGTGGTTCCTATGGAAGTTGTTGTTGTGGTTCCTATGGAAGTTGGAAGATTTCGGGTGGCTTGGTGTGTTGATTAGGTTATTTTGAATATTGTGCGAGTTGCTTGAAATGTTGTTGAATCTCGATTGAATGATTCCGGATTAGTACTTGAATATGTAAGCATTGGTGTTAGTTGAATATATGTAGTTGAATTGAGTATAATTGGAAAGTCGTCGAAATATGTAGAAAAGAGTTATTAATGGTAGAATGCCTTTTGAGTTAATTATTGATGTTGTTAGAATGGTTGTTGGTATTGTTGTTGAAGATTTAGCCGAGTTGTAATCTCGGGGATGTTGAATTTACAGTTGAGATGCTGCCCAAATTTCTGCAAAAATTAAGTGCTAGTCGAAATTGAAGTTTTAAGAATCTATGGCTAATGTTTGATACCAAATGATGTTATTGTAGATTTTGGAGAAGCCGTGACGTAAGTTTGGATTAATTAGGAAGCGGACGAGGTATGTGAAGCTTACTCTTTCTTTCTTATGGCATGTCTTAGTCGTAAGTAGATTGTGATACGAGTCTCGGGGTGACTCCATTCTTAAGGTCCGAGCTTGTGTGCGACTTTTATTCATTTCTTAATGTTTCTCTTAATGCGGTCGAACCATGATCCGTATGTTTTTATATGATTTGATTTCCAATATTTCATAAAGACTTTTATTTCAAAAAAATTCCGTAGCTACGAACGATCGTAACTTTCAAAGACGAGCTCGGATCGCTTCGAAACGTTCGCGGGAGATCCTATAATGGATAAGGTCTCCAACTGTCATAAATGGACCCGGATTGGTTCGATACTCGTCCGTGGGGCCCCGAGACTCTCCCTTGTGTAGTACTAATGACTTTCGAAAGGATTGAGTATAATTATTGTCTTAAACTTCGGACGTTGACTACTTACTTCTCCAACGACTTTATAATAATGATTATGCCCTTAAT
The DNA here is from genome assembly GCF_029784015.1 of Lycium ferocissimum. Taxonomy (NCBI): domain Eukaryota; kingdom Viridiplantae; phylum Streptophyta; class Magnoliopsida; order Solanales; family Solanaceae; genus Lycium; species Lycium ferocissimum. Next base: position 2,812 of record NW_026724301.1, read on the forward strand.
TTCCATAAGCTATTTCACATGGTTTGATACGTGTCTACGAGTCCTAAGGTTCGATTTGATATGTCCCCGATCGACGTTTGAAAGAAGCTTGAATTGACTATCGCCTTGATTTTAAATGATAATCCACTTTGATTATTTTATGAGTTTTTGGAAAATGTTTTAAACTGCATATAGTCTCCCACGACTCTGCTCGTGCATACGGTTGCTATATCCTTCACCGAGTCCCGGCCGGTTATGTTTCGTGCGCACTTTGATATATTCCGGAGTATGATGTGTCCGCACGCCGAGTCCCTTGGCCGGGTACCGTGTATATTTGGCGTTATGGGGTGTTACGGCGTTATGATGTGATATGATATGTCGGAGTTCGGAGATATGAAATCTTCTCGAGTATGATGTGGCGTGGCGCCAACGATGTGCGGGCGACCACCGTTCTAAGAGCCCTATGCATGATTTGTATTTTATGAGTAAGCATTTGATATTTTGAATATTGCATTTACTTTTCGTACTTTCGGGTTTTGACTATGATCTTGTTTACCATATTTCGCTTTGCATACTTAGTACATATTCCATCGACCCCTTTTCTTCTGGGGTTTCACGTCAAAGCGCAGTAACGTGTATACCTATTTGAGAATCCACCACCTAGGATTCACACGTTCAAATGATTTTGGAGCGCTCCCTTGTTCGAGAGCCTATACTTTGATCCGCTCGTTATTGTATATATGCATATGTTTGTTCACGGGCACGGCGGGGCCCCCGTCCCGTCATATGATTCTCGTTATGATCCTTAGAGGTCCGTAGACATATATGTGTGGGTTATGGGAATTCACCGTTCGCCGCGTTCGTGTGATTTGCGACTTGGACGTCTCCCCTATACTATGATAGCCTTATCGGCTTATATGTGATATTATCTGCCGGATTGCGATAGCGATATGTGTATTTGCACATTTGTGATAGCTTCGGCGACGTTCCCCTTTCTCGTAAATATATGTTATTTGTACACTCGTATAAGTTATTCGTACGTTATTTTCGATTTGGGATACTGGGTACGTACGAGTGCCCAATTCGGGCACGAGTCGCGGCTTACGGGGTTGGGTCGTGACAGTTACACATGATTTTATCCATCTTTTCTTGATCCTAGTTTGTCCATTGAGCCGCTTGCACTCTTTCATGGAAATTTGAAGGGAACTAGTAGTTAGTTTTAGGAACCCAGACTAGTTTGGGTTCTTTTCTTTGTGCAAGGGAATGGATTACATCTTTCTTTGTCCATTCAGGCATAGCCCAAGCGAACCTGCTTCCCACACCTATTACATTCTTCCTAATGTGTTCGATGTGTCTCGTTCCAAGCTTTAGATGGCTTGAGTTCACTGGGTACCTAACTTTTCCATATTCACTCCCTTTTCTGTTAGTTCTGAGTCCATTGTTGTTCCCTTGAGGTTGAGTCATGCCTGCATTTGTTCCTGCTGATGATGCGTAATTATACCAGTTCCTTTTCCTGGAATTGTTTATCATGATATGTAAAGGAGTTCTCCTTATTGATCGGATTCCCTCTCTTTGATCAAGGGAATAAAATTTATCTTTCCTTGTCCATATACAGGTTGTGTAAAATAGTCTTTTCTCATTGTATGCTCTTTTTGCTTTGGGAGATCTGCCATTTCCACTCGTACCTTTCATGTTTCTATTCACATGCTTTACTTTTACTGGACATTGACCTACACACTGTCCGGATTTTCCATAGGTTGCATATTTTCTTCTCTATATGCTCCCTTTTTGATGACTCCTCGTTGTACCCTAAACCAGTGGTTGTATTCTGAGTGCTACTTGTATTTTTTTACTGTATTTGAGTTGATTGTGTCCAACAACAAACTCTTTCGAGATCTTTCCTCATTCTTTCCAGATCTAACCACAACTTTCTGGATTTTTTTCTGACGATACACCTCATTCTTCATTCTTCTATATTCAGTTTCAGCATCTAATTGCTCGACTCATGTTGGACTTCCAATTGTTCTGTTTCTTTGTTTCAAAATTTGATCTTTGAGAGATATGTGCTCATCTTCTTTCTCTAAGTCTCCCTCTGGGCTGGTCCTCCAGGCATTGATCATAGCCTTTTCCATTCAGACTGTTCTTTGTGGTCTTCATATATGGTTTACCACACATGGTGTTTTTCTTATTTTGACCTTCATGTTTGGGACTTCCTCTTTTCGAGTCTATCCTCTCAGAACCCTTTTCTGGTGGGGCGCTAATATGATGCTTATCTTCAATGGCCTCTTCTTCATAAGTTATCGTTAGAAGGTCCCAAATTTCTTTGGCACTTGAGCATCTCGCTATTCTGTTATATTCTTCATTTCCTACACTACAGTATAAGTTGTGAATCGCCTTGGCGTTTAGCTCCATCCATCTGATGTCACACCCTTAATCCGATAGGGTGTGATGGGCACCCGACCCTCACCTATGGCTGAGCGAACCCGCTGACTCTTGTGACATTCAGAACCATACTGGGCCCCTAGCCATAACATAAATATTTAACGGAAGTTTTTCGGAGAGTCAAATATGCTTTCCACCTTCTTTATATCCAACTGTATCTGTAATCGCACGAAATCTGTAATATAACATATAACAACACATCACTATCATAGGAGCCGCTACGCATTAACCGACATACTATACACATGACACCGTCTCGCAAAGTCTCTAACATAGAACAATTGCGTCATAACATAGTTCTCTCGACTCGGCTGCACTCACGAAGAAAATGGAGCTCGCCAATCCCGCTGGAACAATACCTATATACTAAAATCATCGCATCTGGGTGTACCTGCGCGGCATGAAACGTAGCGTCCACAAGAAGGGACGTCAGTACGAGCAATGTACTGAGTATTTAAGGCATGAGTAATAACATATGGAAGGATATAAAGCATGAATAGTAACAAGACGAGAATATGGAACATATCATGAGATAAAAGTAACCTGTACATCTGAGTGCCTTTTGGCGGGTATATGCTCCCTAGTGCCTTTGCGGAACGTGCACCCGATCCATATAATGTATTGCCGCGAACGTGCAGGCCCGATCCATATATATATATAATGAAAGAGTAATCTCATACATCCGAGTGCCTTTTAGGCGGAACCATGCATGCTTAGCTTCGCGAACGTGCATATCGATCCATATAAGTTAGTGCCTCCATGAACGTACGGCCCGATCCATATAAGTTAGTGCCGAGGAACGTACGGCCCGATCCATATAATTTAGTGCCGAGGAACGTACGGCTCGATCCATAACCACATATCCCGCGTCCGGCATCCCGCGTCCGGACGGTATCATGTCATATTATACCAATCGATCGTGGCTACGGGTATATAACGCTCTTGCCCTTTTCCCATATTCCCCATATACATATACATATATCATATTCATATATCATGTAAGTAGCATGCATGAGAGCCCAAAGAAAGTCATGTGTCTATCGGAGTGACGTAAGGTCAGTAACCTCCGATCGTATTATGGAATAATCATGGTCGCTTTGGCTCACCTTGGAGGAACGATTATTATAAGGTGAGACTGTCAATGAAGAATAACTCCACGAGGAAACATAAAATAGGATCATAAGGCATCAACTCATATACTTTAGAATCTGTAGAAATAGTCATCATTCATGAGTAAAATTGAGAAATCAAGAATTAGCTCAACATTCTCATATCGTCATTGAAATCATAGACTTGGAACCTTTAATCATGGAATCATCATCATCATATTCATCGTAGGAAAATATTCTCATTTTTGACATCATCGTTGTCATTGTAAAACATATCCATCGAGTTGTCACGAAAGCTTACGGAGTCATAAACCTCCATTTTGGAAAGATACAGACATTTCAGAATTCTTTCAAAAATAGGTCGTTAGAACCAACAAAGGAAAGTCGCGGGGCCCACGGACGAGCGTCAACCCAATCCGGGCCCGCCTATGAAAGTTAAAGATTATTACTCGTTATAGAGACTTCTACGAACGTTTCAAAGCAATCCGAGACCGTATGTGAAAGTTACTATCGTTCGTAGTTTCGGACTCGTTTAGGAACAAAATTCTTTTGAAAGCAAAACTTTTGAAACAATAAAGTCATGGAAGCACTTATGAAATCGTAACCCAAGAATCATGCCTTTGAAAGAAAGGGACGAGCCTTAACATACCTTAGCCGCTCCCTAGTCTAATCCAAACTTGTGCCTTGGCTTTTCACGATCTACAATCACGTCATTAGATATCAACCATTAGCCATAAGCACTTAAGCATCCAATACCAAATTAACACTTTGTCTACAGAAATTTCGGCAGCATTTCCCCTATAATTTCGACATCCCCGAGAATTCAACTCGGCCAAATCACAACAACCAAACCAACAGTCATAATAACAATATCGATAGGCAATTTAAGATGTCCAAACCAACATCCAATCTTACCCGAAACCTTCTAATTCAACAAGAACAATAACAACACATTCCTCTCTTTCAATTTCATAAACTATATCAACAATTCCATATGTTAGCAACATCATTTCCATCAATACAAGAATCTATATTAAATTCATATAAATTTTCCAAAACAGCCCGCAACACTACAGCTTCAACACGAGTCATCAAACATTCATTCTCACCATAAAACTCACAACAACAACAAGCAAAGTATCAAGTAAACTCAATTCATTCCATCTACACTATGGCAGCCCCTATTCGGCCACCCCACCATCACACTCATCTTCATGAGTTCCATTCATTCTCTACACATTACAACAACACACAAACATGTTGAACACAATTAATTCATCACCCCAACACAACTCTACATGCACACGGTTGAACACACACATACACGGCTACACTTCAACATCACACTTCCATGTATCTCACTCATTTCTACATATCACAACATGCTCAAATTATCCATGAAACATGAAAAATAAGATTGAACCATACCTTCTCCATTCATGTTCTTCCTCGGCCAAGCTTTGCTCCTTGTAAAACAAATGGTTTTCTTCTTCTAACAACTACTCCATATGATAGAGGACCTTCCATTTGGTGGGAAAACTACAAGAAAAATAATTTTTCTTGGTCTCTTTCCATGGTGCCATATTCGGCCACCATGGCCGAATGTTTCCCCTCTTTTCTTTCTCTCCAAGCTTCATGAATTTTCCAAGTTTAAAATGATGAATTGTCTTATTTTCTCATCACTTATACATATATATATATATATATATATATATATATATATATATATATATATATATATATATATATATATATATATATATATATGCATGCACATGGCCGGTCATGTGCATGCTTCTCCTCTTTTCTTTCTTATTTTTCTTTCTCCAATTTTCTAGAAATTTTCTAGAATTTTCTTGAATGAAAATGACAAAGATGATTTAATTATCATCTTATACTTCTATAAATAATAAACACATGTGGCCCTATGGCCCACTCCACCTTGGCCTTTAATTTCATGAACTCTTAACTTTCCAAAATTAATTCTTAACCCCAAATTTTCCTTAATATTTCCATCCAATAAAATCATAACCGACTTGTACCTTAAAACAGAGTTGAAAAAAATAGCCCTGTCGTTAACTTTCCGCAATTGACTCGGAATATCCCGTTGCACGAAATGCGGGATATAACATCCTTCCCCCCTTTAGAACATTAGTCCTCGAATGTTCAACTAGTCGTACGGGGTCTCCTAAGCACCTCGGGGGAGCTCCCTTTTCATAGCTATTACCATTCTTCATACTATCTCTTAAGCTATCCAATACCGTTCTCTTGTCCCACTCTTTCTCTTCATACACGTCTATTTTCTGGCGTCGTGTTATTCGAAGTCTGTACAAAATTCCTCACACTACTTTAAACATTATCCTGACTTTTACCCACTTATTGTCGGTTTTCCCGATCCTACTAACTCACTTCAGTAAAGGGTCTCATTCATAGCCCGTGTGCGTCCGTATCAAACACACTACCGTATCAACTGTTTCTATCTCATCCTTACATTTTTCTCACCTGCTTCCCCCCTTTAGGGGTGTACTTATATCATTATCCGGTTATACTTCGCCTCATGTCCTTAATTCCAATCTCAATTAGACAGCACTTCTATTCCGACGGTAAGCGTCCCAAAGTCCTCTTGAAACGTTATCTTTATCTCAACTTATCTTGGGTATTTTCCTTGGTATCCCCTTATCGTTTCTCCCGCTTATGCCTATCCCTTATTCTGCACACGAGGGATCTTGTGCTACCTCTGTGTCACTCAGAACACGCTTCTTCTACATAGTCCCTCTCTCGTTTTCAAAACGTACTCTATTCACTCACATTCATCCGTATCATCCCAGTCACTTCCTAACATTCGTTCTACTTCGTTTCCCATCTTTCTATAACTTGAGCTCTCACAGTCCCGTTATTTATGGTACTCGTATCCTTAGTTATACGTCATAACCTATTACTACACTATTGTCTTGCCTTCTTCTTATTCCTTTCTTCCATCAACTCCTTCTCTTCACCGACCTGATCCGCCCCATTCTACGCGGTCTCTTAAGATTTCATCCACTCCGTATACTCTAATTTCCCTTAGGCCACTCTAGCTTCTCATTTACTTCTTATGTCGAAATTTGTAAAACTTTCTTAAAACTTCAGTGTGGTCACCCATCCCGAAATTGCTCTCACGTCAAAGACGCTTAACTTTGGAACTTTGATGGAATACGACACTTTAACGCTTTCCTCGATCGCGTCTACCTCACCGCACAACCTTCTACACATAATATTGAGTAAGTCGGAATCTTAACATATCCCCAAAACGCCCCCACGACACATCCCCAAGCTGTCTTATTAATACATTCCTATCCGTCATAATTCTTTTCCTTCATACTCTTGTCTTAATCGTATCATTACTTCCCATAACTATAACTTCGTCATATTCTCCTTCTACTTATCGACTCAGTCGGCGCCTTAATAAATATCCCTCTATCCAGACCTACCAGTCCTTTCTAAACCATCTCTTGGTATCACAAGTCATCTCTTAATATCACCAATCCATTCCATATTCCTTATTATCGTATCTTCCTCGACCTCCCAGTTACTATTATCACCAACTCTACAGTCAACTTATTTTCCCGGGGCAGTCATGCTCACAACTTAGTTAAACCTCATCATTACTATTTACATGACTTTCTCAAAGCATGTTCCAAGCTTACATCTTATTCTCGTATTATTTCTAGAAAAATTTTAAGTAGTCTCCCTCTCGTATTTCTTACCATCCCAAAACCTGCACGCAGGAAATACCAATAGTGCCTCACAGGGCCATCATCATATATATACATCATATCATATCGTATCGCATCATAGCCGCACAAGGCTCTCAATGTTCATAAAAGTCTGAAAATAATGAATTTACCTCATATGCTCAACATGACTGTACGTGTTACACTTTCTTGCTTACTTTCCTTTTCAATCTTTCAGCTTGTATTTCCATCATACTTCAATATCTTACCCGACATATATCTTTCATACCTTCACTTACCTGCGTGCTTGTAACTTCCAATATCGTCGCTGCCTTTGTTCGATGTCGTTCTTCATAATCTGGTTAGTATCGAAAATCCCATTTCCTACGACTTGGCTCTATGGCACGATCTAAGACATGAAAGAAGAGTAACCATTCTAGATGCCCCGTAGCCTCCTGTTTATGAATGTGGCCGGCTTCACACCATAAACAGGACTCTACTGGACACGACTTTGCAGACAACCCCTAGGACGAACCGCTCTGATACCACTTTGTCACACCCTATCGGATTAAGGGTGTGACATCTGAAGTCTCCTGCTGAGAATTCATCTTCGCGCTTTTTCTTCTTCTTGTCCAATTTGGTTTAGTCATAGTGGATGCAAGTTGACCTCTTGTAGTAATCAACCATAGATCATAATCCATTGCAATCAAGTATACCTCCACATGACACTTCCAGTGTGCGAAGTCCTCTCCATCAAACCAGGGGGGTTTATCGACCAACCTTCCTTTGCTGAGTCCTGTAGGTTGTGCATCCTTCATCTTGATCTTCTCCAAGGTGTTAACCTTTTGAGGAGATTTGGCTCTGATACCACTTTTCAACTTTGCACGACCTAAGTGTCTATCTCAATGTATACCTACTTTTTGCCTATGGACAGAACACGTCACCTAACCTTTTCTACAAACGTATTTGCGGAATAAAAACCAACAGGAAGGTAAAGCACACAGTATTTTAACGTGAAAACCACCTGGCTCAAAAGGTGATAAAAACCATGACCTACAGACCCATAGGATTTCCCCAACAACTTCACTACAACTGAGCCCACTGTAGATTAAGTTACACACTCTGCAACCTAACCTCTACAACAGCCTTCCTACCTAAACTCTGACTAGCAAGCTATCTTCAAGCTAGACTCTAACTTGAAGTTACAACAGTTTGTATCTAAATTTTATGCTTCTAAATAAGCTGGTGAAGATGCACTTGATAGCACAAACCTAATACAAGATTCTAGACTTAAGAACTAGAAAACATTATTCAGTCGAACAGCTCCTTCAATCCGACTTCTTGTACTATAGACGCTGTTATATCCCGCATTTTGTGCAATCGGATAATTTAAGGTAATTGCGGGGAGATGTCAAGCAAGGTCTTACTTTTGTTTTGTTAAGCATATGAGTTGCTTATAAAGAATTTAGAAGCGGAAATTTTAAGAAAAGTCGAGGGCAAAACGGGAATTTTAAAAGTTTACGAAAGTTCAAAAGGGGCCATAAGGGCCATGTGAAGAAAATAAGGGGCAAGGATGACAAATAAGTCATCTTATTTG
>NW_026724302.1:0-4145 GCF_029784015.1 Lycium ferocissimum
AACCATTCACATGATTTAAGAACATTCCAAGCAATCCATACAATATTCAAAACAACCCAACCAATGGCCACTCCACCCGAAACCATTCCAGTTCAACAAGAACATTGCCAACACCTTTTCTACATTCATAAAATTATGTCAACAATACATGCGTTTACAACTTCATTTTCATAAATTCAAGAAACCATATCAAGATCACATTATCTTCCAATTCAGCCCACAATTATAACCTTAACTTGGAATCATTAAAACTTCATTTTACATCAATAAGTAGAATTCACAACGACGACAACCAAAAATACTACATCACATTAGTCCCACATACCTACACCAAATCAGCCCATTTTCGGCCAACACCACAACACACACATTCCATGATTTTCATCCATTTCCACACACTACAACAACACTCAAACATGCTAAATCAAATTAGTTCATCTTCCCTACACAACAACACACACACACGGCCAAGTCCAACACATGCACGGCTCATCTTCAACACACATATTTTTCATGACTTCCATTCAATTCTACATACTACAACATGTACAAATCATCCATAAAACATGAAAAATAAGATTGAACCATACCTTTTTTCCACCTAGTGCTCCCTCGGCTAGAACTATATTCCGCAAAAATGAGCGCTTTGCTTGCTCTACCAACTACTCCACGTTAACGAGGGCCTTTCAATTAGTGGGAGTTTGAAGGAAATAATTTTTCCTTGACCTTCTTTGAGCACCAAGTTCAGCCAAGGGCGGCCGAACCTCTCTCTGTTCTCTCTCACAAAAATTTCTTGAACTTTCTTAAGGTTAAAATGAAGAATATGACCACTTGCCACCTTATACACATATATAATCCATCCATGTGGCCTATGTCCCACTTGTGGCCGGCCACATGGCTTCATATTTCAAGAATTGGCCAACTTTATACAATTAACTTTTGGCCCCAAGTTTTCATGGAATGTCCAACTTCCCATAATTCACTTTTGGTCCCATATTTCATAAAATGTCTAACTTTCCATAATTCACTTTTAACCCCAAATTCCTTAATATTTCCATCCAACAAAATTCATAAGCAACTTATGTCTTAAAACAAAGTCGGAAAAATAGCCTTGTCTTTAACTCTTCGCAACCAACTTAAAAATATTCCGACGTACAAAATGCGAGATATAACAAGAGGATACTAGTAGAAGATGTTCCAGCTGGATTGGTGTTACACCTCAGAAATTCCCCTTAACATACGGTGAATAGACTCACGAGAGACAAGACCTATTCGAGGAATAGACAAGTAAGAAATAGTAATCGATGGTTCTAATTAAGACTTCCAAAGGCACCCGAGTTGAAGCAAGAAATTTGTTAAGAGAATTGAGTTATAAGTTAGTGTGTTGAATGCAAACTATGAGTATGGAGTTAATAATGTCTTAAGGTTATTGTGGAGAAGAGTTATAAATGTCCCCAGATTGATAATGAAATGATAACAAGTGCTAAGAAGGTTCCATAAGGATTGGAGATCAAACGAACGACGAGAACCATTCCGGTGGAACTGTGAGTCTATCATTAGGTTCCACGGACCGTATAGTATTCCACGGATCGTGGGTGCGTCTGCAGAACAGCCAGCAGAAAGTGTGGCTGGCTGGTCGTGAACCACGACCAGTTCCACGACCCACACTGGGTTCCACGGACCGTGAAGCTGTCCGTGGAAGTCCCACTCGGCTGAGCTTCTTCAAGTCTTTAAATGTTAAGTCCATCTCATTTATTTCATTCTCACCCGACCCAACCCTTCCCCCCTAGAACCCCAAACATTTCATCCCAAAAAAAACTAAGGAGATCGGATCAAAGACAAGATTTGAGGAGAATCAACCTAAAAACTCCTTAAATCCAAAATCAAGGCGAAAAAAGAAATAGGGTTTTGTCTAGAAGGTTATTGTCATTCAAGGTTTATTCCTCTACCATTTGAGGTAAGTTTCATGACCTTTCTTATTTGAAGTATTTATAAGTTGAGATTCATGGATTGTAGAAAGTACCACAAGTGGGTCATCAAATGGATGAAAAATGTCATTATTGGATAGTAGTTGGATTTAATCATGGAAATGAATATTTGATGTTATAAAAACGTTATAAATGACTTATAGAAATGAAATGGTGTTGGATACGAAAGAATACGACGACGGATTTTTAGTCATAATTATGGAAATTAGGGAATTAGTCGAATCATATGAATGAATGACGATTGTTTTGGTTTGTGATGATTATTTGAATGTTTGGGGGGATGAAATTGGGGGAAAAAGTATAAACAAAGAAAATGCGCCCGAATTTCTATGCCTTAGTAAGCATGCTTTCACGATGATATGCTAATGTCAAAACGAATTCCATTGAAGGTAAACGAGTGCCTAAAGGAGAACGAGCAAGCGATAAATACATTGGGCAAAGGTATTTAGGCTAATCCCTTTCCAAGGAGAGTCATTGGCATGAATTTCCTCCTTTACTATGAATGTTCCCATCTCTAAGAAAGTAAAGATCCTCACTCATGAATACTATACGAGAAAGAGATATGAGATGAGTACGTGATGATATAATAAAGTCTAGAAATGTCATAGCCTCATAGAGGCCCCCAAAGTTAAGGGTAATATTGTAATCTAATGATAGATCACTATGTACACTCACCTTATGCTTGTTCCTTCAAGGTGGGCAGGATACGTAAGAATGCTCTAACGATCTCGGGGTCCCCGACCTTCTCCCCCCATCAAGTTGAATAGCTAAGAGTCTTTGGGATTGTAATAAAAATGATGTCAACATACCATAGAGTTATGATAAGCATAATGATAACTTTATGTCCGATGTAATAGTATATAAAGATATCCAGGTATATGGGGGGTACCCCAAGGGGGCGTATCCCGGCCCAAAAGGGGGGGAACCGGGGCGGCGAGTAAAACCGGGGCGGGGGGCTGGCGGGTTGGATGCTAATGCTAATGATTATTACCCTACCCACATGGTGGGGGTTTTATACATTTATGCAAAATGAGATGATGACGAGTATGGTAAACCGGGTATGACGTACTTTATGATTCCTTAAAATTGCTTCCCCGGTGCCCCCTTATTTCATTGATAATTCATTTTGTTTAGTCTCTAAGTCAATATTCCTTTGGGCGCCTTTTTGGACCTGTTCTGCCCCGTGAAAAGGGGGGACCCGATCCCTGGCTAGGTGATTTGAGCCCCATTTTCGGAAGTGCCAAGATTTCTCTTTTGGTATATTCGTATATTCATGTTTGGGGGGCCCGGGGGCCCCTCCCGTCCGGATGTCTAGATTTAAGAAGGGTGGTCCGGAGTGGGAGTCGGTCCCCTGCTTTTATGTATATATTATATATATATATATATATATATATATTTTTTTTATATTATATATATATCATTTTGATAGCCAAGGGCTTTTTTATAAAACTAATGTTTTCGGAAAAAACGTTTTATGATTACGAGCATATGTATGAATGAGAGCAGATAAGTAGCAGCGGTGTTCGGTGGTTGCCCCCATACCCGTCGCGGCCCGTAGTTTCGTGATAATTGGGGACTCTTTCCCTTAGGGCCGGAGTCGATATCTAATTATGGTATCTTGATTTTGTTAGAGACTTTGCGAAAGATCACGTATTTACTGTGGCTTGTAAAACCCCGTAAGGTGTATCATTATGCATTACGTTCGATTTCATATGATTACTCTTTTAGATCGAGAAGGACGAAAAGCATGTTTTTAACTTACATTAGCATTCATTTTATGATTTAAGAGTCGAAGATTATGAGTACGAGGATCGGCCGGGGTTGCCGGCCTGGGGTGGGGGCCCCTCATGCCCCTTTAAAAAATTGGGGTGTAACAAATTGGTATCGACGTTGTCCCCGGGGTTGTCTTGGCCCTGTCAAAATCCCCTTTATGGGTTTAAGCGGCCCTTTATAAACGGAGCTCGGGTCGGGGTGGTTATTTTTTTTCGAGATCGTGCCATAGAGCCAAGTCATGGGGGAAAGAGATTCCTTTTCTAACCTTTTTTTCGCAAAAAATCGACAAAAAAAAGGACTGCAATTTAAGTTTCAAAACACGAGTAAGCAAAGGTATGAAAGATATATGTCGGGTAAGATATTGAATCGATTGAAATACAAGTT
>NW_026724303.1:0-4863 GCF_029784015.1 Lycium ferocissimum
AACCCCGGCTCATTTGATCTACAACACGTCTTGGCATCGAACATTGTCAAAAGCGCTAAAAACCCAAATTCCAAACCATTATTTTTCTACAAAATTTGGGCAGTTTTCCCCAAAAAGGGACTGAAATTAATGGCAAATAAACAAAAACCCAAACCCCAAAAAGCATGATAACGATATCCATAAGTGATTCAAAACGCTTTTCCTCAATAATTTTTTTCCACAATTGACAAAAATTTTTTATATTCAAATAATCTACATACGATCGATTCAATTTACTTCACTATTCAAATCTAGCCCGAGATCATTTTCAAGATAAAAATTTTTCCCAAAGTAGTCCCCAATTCCTCTCCATCCAAAATAAAAACTAAACTTTCCCGTAAAATCAACCACTTTTAAAATTACAAACTCTCAAAATTAATATCTAAAACTTCTTTTCCCATGAATTAAAAATAAATTTAATATCCATTTTTTAAATTCGTAAATTTATAATTCAATACTTTTAAAAATTCATTTTACATCATATAACTCAAAACACAACCAAATGCTAAAAAAAAATAAGTCTTTCCCTTTTTAAAAAAACCCCATTTCCCCCATAAAAAAATAACTCAAATTCAAATCATTTTTTAGCATTTCATTCATTTTTCATTCAAAATTTCATAAAAAAAAACAAATATAAAAAAATTAATTTTTCCTCCCAATTTACCAAATAAAGCCCCAAAAAACCCCCATATATTTTCATGATTCTTTCAATTTCTACACATCAAATACATAACCTCATAAATTTAACATTAAAATTGGGACCTACCCCATCCACTTCATCCCTAGTTTTTTTTTGCAAAAGGGTCTTTTTACCTTTATGGGGGGACCCTTTTAGGTAGGAAAGAAAAAAGAAAAAATTTTATGATAAATATCTCTTGGTTCCCTTTCCTCTCGGTTTCTCACCATGGCAAATGGCCATTCTTAAATTTTTCTCAACTTTTCTTAAAATTTTCAAAGGCCAAAAAATAAAAAGATGACTTAATTGTCATCTTATAAATTTATATATTACCGGGGCCCCCTTCCCCAATTAAGGGCCACATGGCCTATTTTTCATGAAAAATTAATTTCCAAATTTTCATTTTTCCCCCAAGTTTTATGAATTGTTCATCTTTCCATAATTCTTTTTTGGTCCCTTTTTCGAAAATTTTAGTTCCCATTTTCCCATTTTTCCCCAAATTCCTTAATATTTCCACCCAACAAAATTCATAAGCAATTTTGTCTTAAAACAAGGTCAAAAATAGTCTTGTCTTTAACTTGTCGCAAAAACTTAAAACATTCCGACGTAAAAATCGAGATATAACACTGGTTTTTTTCCCCATTAGTTTCAAATCTCCTTTGTTCTTAGGAGTCATTCACTAGTCCATTAGTTCTTTTTGTTTAGTTTAGCTGTGCTTCACTAAGTCGTGCAATCATTTATCTACCTTACAGGGATTGTTTTGGGGAAATTGTCCAAACTCTTTTGTTTCATTATTGATTGGAGTTTGTCATATTGTGTCACAACCCAACCCGGGGGTGGTTTGAGCCGGGGGCCTTTTGCGCTCCTCCTTATACAAAAGACTCGTACAAATCGTACGACGTGTCTCCCCAAGGCCCAAAATTCTACGCAGAGGCGCGGCTTCTTTCTCTTCGATACAACACCGGCCTGGGGGGGCCCCGGCGGCGGCCGCCAAAAAAAAACCCACACAACGTGTCCGAAAAAATTGACATAACCCCTTGTCTCACCTCACTACAAAACAAAATGGGGTGCGGGACGGCCCCCGAATAACCATAATCATATACACAAAAGTATATACCCAAAATCGGCTGAACAAAGGGGGCACTCGAAAGGGAAGAAAAACCTGCCCGGGGGTCACCAAAACGTGTCTTCCGGGGATGAAAAGACCCCGGGGGGGGGTGGGAAATATGCAATGCAACGGGAAAATACAAAAAAAAGTCTGGGAAATAAGGCGTCAAACGGGGCAAACAACCATAATACCAAAGTACTTATTCAAAAAAAAAATCTACATAAGCCAGAAAAAAACAAACCTCGAGTGTCCAAAAAAAGCTTAGCTTTATTTTAAAAAACTCCTTTATACAAAAAAAAAAACATATTATATAAACGCGTTACAAATGGGGAAAGTCGGCCCGTCCATAAATAAAATAAAAGTGCAAAATACGGGGATCCTATATTTAAAAATGCGGGAACGTACCCCCGGGGGTATATCATATAGTAATCATATATCACATACAACTATTTATCGTTAAATTATCTATCATCAAACATCAAACACGTATACAACGGTCCGGGGGGACCGGCGGAGCGTGGGGCACTCCCCGGACGCCCCACCTCATATTTCGAGAAGGTTTTTATCTCGAACATCTCCGTCACACTCATAACATATTCTATCCTTCTTAAATCACCTTTCGAAAAACACATAGTGCGCAAACATAACCGGGAAGGGAAAAAAATAACAAAAGCCCGGAACAGGAAATATAGAATAAACATTCACAAAAAAATCTGAGTAAACAAACGGGTTGTGTTTGTGCAAACGTGTAAAAACAAACTTTCTTGTTCCCTGGGGAAAAATCAAACGAACTTTAAAAACCATATTTTAATCATAAATATGCGAATCTTATTTCGGATTAGAAAATATTTAAACATAAGGGGTCGGAAGGGTATCAAAATTTAAATTCTTTAAAAAACCTAAAAACACAAAAGAAGGTGGGACCCCCGGAGGCGGACCCCCCCGCCCCCTCGAAAATCATGTGTTATATTTAGAAATTATTACAAACCGAATATGTGGGCTAATCGTCTTGGAAAGGAAAATTAGTCAAAACCATTTCTTTTAAAAAAATCGCCAATACATAAGAAAAGTCGCGGGGCCCCCCCAGGGTTGGGCCCCGTCGGGGGGTATGGAAAAAATAGTCATCATATATCGTGGAGTCATTTTTGGCGGTCAAACGATCCGGGCCCTGCGGGGGGTTCGGGGTTTCGTAGTTTTGGAAAACATTTGGGGAAAAACACTCTCTTAAAAAACAAATTTTTTTGCAACTTTTGAAAATCAATCTACAAAAACATATAAACCTAGTTTGTCCCACGGTGCCAACTCAAAACAAAACGACTCCAAAAAGTGCTCGTATTTTAAGAAGGGGAAATTTCCCCCCCGAAGCCCCCTTTCATAACTTAGTGTATCTAAGAACCCAAAAAGAAGAAGGTGTTTACATCCCTCGTACGCACTAAAGCCCTCAAACCCCGCAAACAACCTCGTCTCGGGGCCCAAGGTCCAAACAAGTCATAATATCCCAAACTTAGTATAGACATTTTGGGATTTAATTCCAATTTACCCCCCAATTTCGAAAGGGGTTTTCCCCCCTAAATAGGCCCCCCCAGAATTTAACTCCCAAATAAACAACAACAACAACAACAACAACCCAACCCTAGCAAAAAAATGTCAAAAGGAATCAACGTTAATAGCTCTCTTTTTTCTTTAAAAAAAATTATAAATTCAATTAACGGTTTACCTTCCCCCCAAACCCATTTATACATTCAAATACTAACCCCAAACCCCATACCAACAACATCCAAAGACATTTCAATCAATTCATACAACATTTCCAACAACCCAAAAATTGCCCCAATTTCCCCGAAAACAAACCCCATAACATATTCCCTTTTCCAAATCATGTTTTCCCCAAAAAACACATTCTAAAATGCTATTCTACAATATACAAATTACATTAAAAGCAATGCCTCCAAAACCCCTACAATTTCAATGTTAATTTCCTTTTGTACCCCAAAAATCAAGGCAAGTGACACAAGTTCTTATGGAAAATGAAAGTTGAAATATTAAGAAAGGCGGGGTAAAAAAAGGGAAATTTGAAAATGACTCATGGAAATACGGGGAAAGGGAGGGGGAAATTTGGAACTAAGGAAATATATTTTTTATGAAATAAGAAAATTGGCTAATTTTTCAAAAAAGGGCCCGGCCTGGACCCCACTTTCAAAAAATGGCCAAATAATTCAACCAACTAGGGACTATATGTTTAATTTAATTGGGAAAGGGGGCCATGTATATATATGGGGGAAAAGATTCATTACATTTTCTAGAATTCCAAAAAGTTGGAAAGCAAGAAAAGAGAAAAAAAAAAATGGCCATTCGGCCTTGGGAAAAAAAAGAAAAGAAAAAAAAGAAAAAAAAAAAAAAAAAGAAAAAAGGTTCCAACTTGTTTCTTCATAGCCAAAACAATCCCGAAGAGTTCTTAGTAATAAATGGTTTGTGGGCAAGAAGGATACATATTTATACAAGTTGTTAACTTTAGTCAAGGGAAAAAGTTGAGGGAAAAGGTAAGGTTTAATTCCTCTTTTGTATGTTTGGGGGTTTTTTGCATGTTGTGGAGTATGAAAATGGATGAAATTATTTTGGGGGGTTGGGGAGGGGTGGCCTGAGGGTGGTATGTGTGTATGCTTTTGTTTTTGGGGGTTTTGTTTGGTTTTGTTGTAAATGAAAAATAGAATTTCATGAAAAACTGATAATGGGGGGTTGGCAATGGTTAGGGTAGGAATTGGTGAATTGATTTTATTTAGAATGGAAATTGTTATTATGGTAGGCCCAATTGGAATAAAGATTTAATGGTTTTTGGGGGAATGAAAATTGGGGTTTTTGTGATTGTTTTGGAGGAAAAATGTTGTTGTTTTTAAAATGGAAAATTGGGTGTAGTATGTTGTGGGATTGTTGGAATGTTATATGAATTATATTGTATTGAATTATATTGAATTGTATGGAATTGAATTGAAATTTCATTGAAAAAATTGAATTGAGTTGAATTAAATATAAGTGGTTTTTT
>NW_026724304.1:0-11036 GCF_029784015.1 Lycium ferocissimum
AGACTAAATGTCTTTTTTTAAGATTTGGTCCACATTTCCCATAGTTATTAATTAGCCCCCACAAATTAATAAAAGTGGGGCATAGACGCAGCCACAGGGCCAACTTGGAATTTTCCAAAAATTTTTTCTTGAACATTTTAAAATTCCATCCCTTAGGCTCTTTAAAAATTTCCCCGCTTTAAATTCTTCAAAAGAACTCATAGCCAAACGCAACAACAATAAGGCCTTGCTTGTTGTCTTCCCGCGATTGTCTAGAATTATCCGATTGCACAAAAGGGGGATATAAAAAATCTTCCCTTTTTTTCTTCAACTTCCAATACCCTGGGTTTTCCCCAAAAGATGAACAATAATAGGTTTGATCGCTCCAACGATGCTTCCAGTTACTTAGGGCCCCCAATATAGGGGTTTACATCAATGGAATAATTTTGGAAGAGCAAAAAAGGGGGGGTTGATATTTGGAACCCGGCCGAGAGCTTCAATGGAGGGAGTCTTAAATTTTATTTTTTTTAAGTGTTAAGTGTGTGGTAATGAAGGGAAGAATGGCCTTTTTTATCCCTTAAATGGAGTGTACAATTACCTGGCCCACATTAATGATTTGGATCACTTAAAAGATGACACAAATTTGTGTGGGGTCCCTCTCCCACATACACGGCCAACATGGAATTGTGGATGATTTTCATTTTCCCAAATTTTTTATCACTTTGGCCCAAATTTTCCAATTGTTCCATACCAAAAAACCACAACTTATATCTCAAAATAAAACGAAGGTCAAAAATCCCGACTTTGTATCCCGAAATAGTTTTGCCTTAATTTATCATAATTAAACGGTTTTTCCAATGTACAAAAATAGGGTTCTAACACCGTGTGGAATAGAGGCGGTAGGTTTTACCCCAGCCCCTCCTCCTTCTTTATTTTGACAAAGACCCCAGGTTCAAAAGATAATACGGGGAGGGAAAATCCCCCACTTTTAGCTCAAGGACCGTTTGGTCCTTTGTTGGACGGGCCTATCCTTTATTCATTTTATTAAAGGTTGGGGCTTTTATACATATACTATTGGTATATAATGGTGTATATCAATATATATGTATGAGGGGGCGAAAAATAGACTAATAATTAAATAATTAAAGAAAAAATAATTTTTAGTCCATTAGGGCTTCATAATTTAAGAACACGACTCTAAAAAAAATAAAATCTTTTTTAATATTTCGTTTAATGCAGATAAAAGAAAATTAATCCATAAACGAAAATGATCAATATTTAAAGGGTAAAAAGGGGGACTTCTTTTTTAAATTTCCAAAGTTTTTTGACAAAAAACTTTAATAAAATTACCGTTAATCTAATTAACTAAAAAAATAATTATCCAAAAAAGGGTTTTCTTTCCCCTTTTATTAATTTCAATAAAAATATTGTTTAAATATCAATTTCCAAAATTTTAGGATACCCTTGAGGTTTATTTATCAATTTAAAAAGGATGAAATATTATCCCAAAATTTCATAAAAAATTTCCTGACCCATTTAGGTACAACCCATTTTATTTATTGTTCAAGGACTGAGCACTTAAAATAAATTTTGGGGGGTCAAAAAATTTAAATGCCAAAAAAGATTTAACCTTTTTCGGTGACTTTTAGATTTTGGGGGTTTGTTTGGGTTTGGGCTTACGATTTACTTCATTGTTATATGGCATGACTTATTTTGATTATCTTGTGTTTGGGAATGAGTAATAAGATTGAATTTGCTAATATAAAATGGACTTGAATGAATAAATGACTTAGGGGTTTCCCCCCATAGAGTTAGGGGGGGCAAAAGGGTTGGTTGTGAAGATTTGGTACGAGCCTTGGTTTCGATCACGTCGCAAGGACATGTCTAGTTGAGTTTTTGGAATCGGACA
Source organism: Lycium ferocissimum (assembly GCF_029784015.1). Lineage (NCBI taxonomy): Eukaryota > Viridiplantae > Streptophyta > Magnoliopsida > Solanales > Solanaceae > Lycium > Lycium ferocissimum. The sequence goes on from NW_026724304.1 coordinate 1,889, forward strand.
GACATCCGTACTTATCTTCTAGAGGCTATCGTACACTAGGAAAATTTCCTTTCTTAAAGAATGGAAGCATTGAAAGGAATCAAAAGACACGATATGGCCCTTGCGGGCCGGATGGATTCCGTTTTTCGTCCGTAGTGTAGGTCAGGATTCCCTCGTGGCCGTATAATAGCCTCCGTATATTATTCTTGTGCGACCCTTTGGTGGGTTAAGGACTTAGGCTCGTCCATATTTACCTTTGCTCTGGACATATCCTTTCCATTCACTTTCAGTGTACATGATAGCCAAACGAGTCGTTCTTGTCGGCCAGGCTCGCAACCTATCGCCTTCCCAGACAGACCGCATCAAAAAAAAAATTGTGAGTTTCTTAAAAGGCCGATTAGCCTCGTTATCCTTCGCATCCGACGTTCCTTCCGGACGTCCCCCCCGAACCTTCTTGCCTCTGGTATCTCTAGAGCATCTATTTTTTGGAGCCCACTTACATATATATATATATATATATTACATTTTATATAGTGTTGATTCGGATCCCCGAGAGGCATGGCCGATTCTCGAACTTGACGGAGGAATCTTAAGACCTTTATGAAATCTTGTCTCGCTCGGGTTTGCCTTGAACAGCCCCCCCGTGTTTTCTCATCATGCGGGAATTTTAAGGTTCCTGCTGTGTACCCCGCTCGCGTTGGGTCTTATTTTCGTTATCTCCCCACAGATTGTTCCCGATATGAATTTTTGAGATCCTCTTAAAATTTCGGCCTAGTGGGGTTGACACTATCCAGCTCTTGTGTCGGTCCTCGTAGCTTGATGTCGTCGTCTCCATCTTGTTTAATTACCTCTTCGGGTTTTCCTAATGGGTTCTGAGTTTTTCTTTTGTGAAGACCGAGCTCGAAAGCACCTACATATCCTATTTCAGCTGGAATTTAGGTCCAACGTTGCTCGAGACTAAGTGATTGAGTTTTGGTTTCACTAATAAAGCGACCGGGTTCCATATGGGCCGCCTACGATGCCGCCATAGGAATCTGTGTCATCGCATAGTTCATTACATGTGATGATTTTGTCTTTCTCTTATTCTAGTATGAATACAAGCAAAGAGGAGATTATAAGGAAATAACAACAAGATTACAAGCAAACGGCATCCTAAATGTAGTATTCTGTTGCTGAATGATGGCCCCTGTCAGCCTCTTGTCCATCCATCTCGGCTATGACTACAGCTCTCCTCCTAAGAGTACTTTCCGACCATGTAGCGGCCCTTTCCGCCGGGCATGAATTTTCCCTTTATATCTTTTAGTGAGCGAAGACTCCGTTTGAGCACGAGTTGTCCGATCCGGAAGAGTCGGTCTTAACCGGCTTGTTGAAAGCTCGAGACATTCTTTGTTTGTATATAGTTGTCTCAGGGTATACTACCACCATCCTCTTTCCTCTATCATGGACACCATGAGTACTGATTTTAGCCCATTCGCATCTTGTAGTTCCGCCTCTTAGATGATTCGAGCTTAGACTTTCACTTCTCAAAATTCTCTAGAAATCATAAACAAGGAGAGCAGACGGCCCTGCAAGTTTGGGTCGTCATTCGGTAATTTCAACAAGGGGCATAAAATTGCCTACAAAGCACCGTAGCGTTGTCTTATATCCGTATTTTGTACGTCGGGATATTCCGAGCCGAGTGTGAAAAGTTAAGAATAAGACTATTTTCTCACTTTGTCTAAAGTGTGTGCTTATGAATTTGGTTGGATAGAAAGTTAGACCTTTCATGAAAATTTGGGGCCAAAAGTGAAGTGTTGGAAGTGAAATTCATGAAAAAAAAAAAAATAACCATGTGGCCATGCACATGACTTGTGGGCCATAGGCCACATGTATGAAGAATATGTGTAGTATTAGATGACTTATTAAGTCATCTTCATTATTTTCATCTCTTGGAAATTTCTAGAAAATTGGAGAAAAATTGGGAAAAAAAAAAGAAAAAAAGATGGCACATGACCGGCCATGTGCCATAGATTTATATATATATATATATATGTGTGATGAAAATACAAGGCAACTTACCATTTTAAACTTGAGAAAATTGAAGAAAGAAGGAGAAAAAAGAGAGGAAGAGTTCGGCCAGCCTTGCCGAACATGACCATGGGAGGTTTTGATCAAGAAAAGTTTCTTTCTTCATGCTTTCCTACTAATTGAAGGCCCTCGTTAACGGGAGTAGTTGTTGGAACAAGAAAACCATCCGTTCTGCAAAGTGTTGTCTAGCCGAGAGGAAAACTAGTGCTAGGTAAGGTTCAACTCACTCTTGCATGTGTTATGGACGTTTGAGCATGTTGTAATGTGTTAGAATGAATAAAATTCATGAAATGATGATGTTGATGTTGTGACCGTGAATGTGGGCTGTTTGGTATAGCAAGGGATGAATCAATTTTATTTAGTATTTTGGGTTATTGTTGTTGTGGACTTTATGATGATAATGAGAGTTTAATGGCTCATGTTGGAGGTGAAATTGTTGTGGACTGTTTTGGAGGTCAATATGATTCTAATATAGATTCTTATGTTCATGAGAATGATGATCGTTAGCATGCGGATTGTTGGTGTCGCTCATGAATTGGAAGGAATGAAATGTGTTGCCGTGACTCTTGCGGAATATGGTAAGTTTTGGGTGGCATTACATGTTGGCCGGATTGTTTTGAATATTATATGGATTGCTTGGAATGTTCTTAAATCATGTGTTAATGGTTGCGGATTAGTAATCGAATATGTGAGCTTTGGTATTGAATTGATCGTATGTAGTCTATTCGAATATAAATGAAATGTTGTCGAATCGTGTGAAAGGAATTAGTAATGTTAGAATGCGTTTTGAATCACTTATTGATATTGTTGATGGTTGTTAGTATTGGTTGTTGTTATTTGGCCGAGTTGAATTCTCGGGATGTCCAATTTATAGGGAAAATGTCGCCGAATTTTACGTAGATAAAGTATTAATTTGGGAATTGAATTCTTAAGTGTTATGACTAATGTTGATGCCTAATGACGTTGTGTAGACCTTGTGAGAAGTCGAGACTTGGAGTTGGATTAGCTTAGGAAGGCGATCGAGGTATGTAAACTCAACCCTTCTTTCCTTGGCATGTCTTAGTGAAAAGTAAGTTATGACACGCATCCCGAGGTAACTCTTGCGGTCCAAGCATGTTTGTGGTCCATATTTGTTTTAATATTCCTATTCTTAATATAGTCAAATTATGGTCTTTATGTCTTTCGCATGAAAATTTCAAAAGCTACATAAAAGTTTGTTTTTCAAAAGAGTTTTGTTCCTAAACAACTCCCGAAACTACGAACGTCCGTAACTTTCACCGAAAGGCTCGGATCGCTTCGATTTGTTCGTAGCAAGTTCTAAAGTGAGTAATGTTTGTAACTTTTACGAGGCGGGCTCGGATTAGTTTGGCATATGACTATGATCCCTACGGTTTTGTTAATACGTTTAATGACAAATATTGACTATGTTTGGATAACGTCTTCTTTTGAAAGAACCTAACATGGTTATTGTCCAATTTATCTCTCGGCGATTCGTTTTGATTATCCATTGAGTACATTTGATGATTTATGTGCATATGATTTCTCACTACTGCGCTCGTGTGAAGCTCAATATGTCTTTCAACGTAGACCGGGCCGGGACACGCATTCGTGCACATTCCACCGCATTATTCACCGAGTCCCTCACTAGAGGGCGGGACACGCTATATATATATATATATATATATATATATATATATATATATATATATATATATATATATATATATATATATATATGAGTCCCTGTGATGATATGGGGATGGCGGCAGGATGGCATACCGAGTCCCTCATTAGAGGGCCGGGACACGCTATATATATATATATATATATATATATATATATATATATATATATATATATATATATATATATACATGCATGCATACATAGTGATGACATGATTTTACTTGCCGAGTCCCTCACTAGAGGGGCCGGGACACGCTTATATGTGTGTACATGCTTATGATGATTTTATACACCGAGTCCCTCGTTAGAGGTCGGGACACGCTATATGTATACATGATGATTATATGATTTTGATATGCATGACAAATCTTTTTCGAAGGCAAGTTTTACGATTTCCGTACTCTTTACTTGCATGATCCCGCTATTGTATTTCGATGGTTTTACGTACTTCCGGTACATATTCGCACCGACCCCCCCCTTCCGGAAACGTTTTATGCCGCGCAGTACACGGATGAGCCGAGGGAATTATTAGGAAGATGTTCCCGGCCGGGATTGGCGAGCTCCTTTTTCTCCGGAGGCTTTGCCGAGTCGAGCATTATGATAAGTATCCATGTTCTACGTTAGAGACCTTGCGTACGTTGTCGTGGGTATAAGATGTCGGTTGTAAGCGGCTATGTAAGACGATGTGTCATTAAGCATTGTATTATAAGTTCTATATGTTTCTATACGTTGGGTAAACATTTTATTTGATCCGAAAAGGATAAAAGCATGTTTATTTCCGAAGAACTTTCATTGTGTATCTAGCAAGTATGCATTTAAAGGTCCACCGATTATGAGTATTACGAGTGTCGGCCGGGTTCGCTCGGCCCTAGGTAAGGGTCGGGTGCCCATCACACCCTATCGGATTAAGGGTGTGACATTGTCATCATCTTCTTAGATTCTTTAATTTTTTTATTGGTGGCTTCTAGGGCCCATTCATGGCCCCGGTAGGCGGTAGAGTTCCTGTTATTTTAATTGTGCGAGGCCCCCCAAGTGACTATTTAAATTGGCACCATTATTTGTAACGATGGTTCCGACCAAAAACCCAAAGGGATTTTTTTTGACAAAGGACGACAATTTTTTGGTCCCCACTTAGGGAAGTGGCTTCCCCCCATTCGGAAAGTAGTTTATGGTGACTAAAATGAAACGGTTCCATTGGAGGGGGGGTTAATTGGTCCTATGCGTCCATCCCCCATGCCACGAAGGGCCAAAACGACTCTGATGTAACTCGGAGGTGGAACCTTGATTAAAACCGTGTATCTCCCGATGGCATCTGCATGAAATTTCACAAATCATGCTCCATGGTCATCCCCTAGTATCGTCCTTAGGATTTTCTTTTTAAGGGTGAATCCCTTCATGTGAGGCCGCTGCCCCCGTGCACCTCCCCCCCAAAATTTTTCAACCCTTCGGCGTCCCACACCCCAGTGCCAAGGTCGGGGGTCCTTTTTTACAATACTTCTTTGTTCAACAAACCGGTTTTCCCTTTGATGGTCTTCTCGATTTGGGAAACCCCGGGGGTATTTCCCTTTTTTAAGAGGTCTTGATGTCGGGAAATAGTCGGCCTTTGCTCCCTCACGTGGGCCGGGAGGTTTTTCTTCCCCTCGTGATCTCCGGGGAAGAAAGATCTCTCGGGTGCTTCTTAGGCATCATGATCGTGTCCCAAACTTTATTGTTATAGCCCGTATTTTATACGTTTGAAAATTTCGAAGTCGATGTGGAAAGTTAAGGCGAGACCATCTTAAAAAATTATTTTAATGTATGAGTTGTCGTGAATATTATTTATGACTATTATTAGTATGGAATTATTGTGAGAGAGGCTAAGGACGAAACGAGGGAGTCGCAAAATGGGCCGTGAAAATTATGCGGAAGGCTAGGGGCAAAATGGTAAATATTGAGAAAAGTCGAGGGGCAAACGGGAATTTCGCATAGGGTTCATGAAAGTTCCCAAAGGAGGCCATATTGGCCATGTGATAAAAAGAAAAAGAAAAGAATGAAAAGAAAAAGATGACAAATAAGTCATCTTTCCATTAGAAAATTAAAAGAGAAAAATCTAGAAATAAAGGGCGTATGACCACAACGTATAATGAGATATATATATATATATATATATATATATATATATATATATATATATAGGAATGGGTCATCTTTTAGTTCAAGACAAGGGAGAGCAAGCAAGAACAAAGAAAGTTTAAAGAGGAATATAGTAGGCGTTCGGCCAAGGCACAAAAAAATAAGGTCATGGAAGTGATCAAGAAAATTATTTCCTTCTAGTATTCCAAGTAAGTTGAAGGTCCTAAACAACATGAGATAATTGTTGGAGCAAGAGAACCATTCATTCTTGCAGTTGAAGACTCTAGCCAAGTTGAAGAAGTGAGTGGAAAAAGGTAAGAACCAATCTTTCTTTATGTGTTTTGGATGGTTGTGCACGTTGTAGCATATAGAAATGGATGGAATTCATGGTGTATGTGTGTGTTGAGGGTGGGCGAATGGAATAGTGATGTGTAGATAAGATGAGTTGATTTTTATCTAGTAATTTGATTGTTGTGTTGTGAAGTCTATAATGTAAAATGGATGAAAAACATGAAATTATGAATGATGTTGTTGTGGCCGTAACTTGCATGGTTAAACCGTGTGTGTGTGTGTGTTATGTTGCATGGAAGATTGAGTTGATTCCATGTTATGTGTTGGTTGTTGTTGTAGCGTATAAAAATGGATGGAAAATTCATGAAAAATATGCAAATGTGTGTGTGTTGGCCGAAGGGTATAGGTGATGGAAGGGTGTGATGAATTGAAAGTTTGGTTGTGGATTTCATGTCACAAATAAGAGCTTATGTTAATTGAATATAGTGTTTTTGCATGTATGGAAGAATATGATGTTAGTATGGTGTTGTTGGGATATAAATTAAGAGGTTGCTATTGTTTTTATTGGAGTTGGAAAGTTTTGAGGGAAGTAGTATGTTGATTGAAATTGTTAGTATGATTGTTGGTAATGTTGTTAGTTTGTAGGATTTGCATTCCGGGATTGTGGTGATTGAAATCGGCCAAGTTGAACTTGGTGGTATGGTGTCTTTACGGGAGAGTGCGCCGAAATTTCGGTAGACAAATGATTACTGAATTTCAACTTCTAGATGCTCAAATTGACATTTGGTAAATGTGACCAAATCGTAGATTTTGGCGGATTTGCAAATTGGATTTAGAGTAGCGAAGGAGCGGAAAGAGGTATGTAAGACTTTACTTTCCTTTCTTGGCATGTCTTAGACGTAGTAGGTTTGGACATGGGCCTCGGGGACAATTCCTTTCCTAGAAATCCGAGAATGAAATTGGTCACTATTCGTTCGGTAAAATTGAAGTAGATGTTCATAAATAGTTGAAAGAAAATGTCTAAACACCTAGAACTTGCATGAATAACACCGTCCACCTAAAAACCCTCGCCAAGTAATGTCACGAAACGTATTATACGTAAAAGCGTGTACACCACCTCATTTTGATCCGAGGTGAGCCCACTATTCCCCGAATTCCTCCTATTGTTCCATTAGAGCATTTCCGTACTATAGTCAATGAAAGTTCTTGGTTATCATCACGCCCAAGCATTAAAATTTTATTTTAACTAAACCACCAGCCCAATCACGTGATTTTCCTTACTAAAAGCTTACAAGTGTTTTCTAAAATGTTTATTTTTCTTCAAAAAACCAAGCTTTACAATATTGAAAGGTCTTAAGGGCGAAAACAACGACTATGGCTCTATGATGACATGATGATAATGATGATGCCGGATATGAGAAGAGTGTTTATGATGAGAATGCCCGGGGATATGTTAGCACACTACGAATATGACGATATGAAATGTTAAGCTATTTTTGAATAATGACTTTTTTTCAAAGGTTTTAAAGTAAACGAAATGATGCCTTATGATCTTCCTTGATTTCTCTGAAGTCACTCCCCATTGATAGTCTCGCCTTATTATTAGTTCTTTCGGGGTGAGATAAAGTCCCCAAGTGGTTATTCCGTAATAAAATCGGGGGTTTTTCCGACCTTACTCACTCCGATAGCGTTATAGCTTTTCTTTGGGCTCCCCCCCTCTATGGTATATGTATATATATATATGTATATGGGGAAGATGGGGGGGGCGGGGAGGTTTAAGACGGGGGTTATACAGGGTCATGTATCCGTATTTAGCATGACATCATCCGGACGCGGGATCCGGACGCGGGACCCCATCATCGTATTTATGGTTAAATGGTTTTGGCCCAGCCTTTCGGAATGTTACGTAAATATACTTTATTTTCATGAAAAAGAAATGTTTATCAAAACGACAACTAGGGCCCTCACCCCCAAGTGGCCACAACGTATGCAGTTACCCCCTTTATCCTATGATACGGTCTATGTTTTCCCTTTCGGGTTTTTACTTTTGCATAGGTTACGGTTTTTCACGTGATATGTTCCATATGTACGGATACGGCTTCCCTATTTTGTCTCATATGCAGGCACTTTTTCTTTTCTGATATCTTTCACCTTTTTTTACTATGTTATTCTTTTCATGCCTTTCTACTCGGTACAATGCTCTCGACCCCCTTTTCCCCCAGGCGCGTTTTTTCCGCGCGGTACTCCCGGATGGATAGCGGCCGGGGGGTAAAAATGTTTCGGGAAAGTTGGCAAGCTCCTTTTGCTGCGGGTGTCGCCGAGTCGGATGCTACGCTAGATGTTGATTCGAAGTTAGAGACTTTGCGGAAAGATTGAGTTTAGTATGTCGGTCCCATAGCGGCTTTATCGCCAACGCGTCTTGTTGTTTATGTTTAAAAAAAAAAAAGCGGGGTTTTAAATACGACTTTATTTTCGCGTACAAATTTTTGAAGAGTTTTGATATGTAATAAGAGTTAGCGGGTTCGGGTCGGCTCAAAAATGGGGTCGGGTGCCCGTCCCCCCTTTAAATAAAGTCGGGGTGTGACACCAAATTTTTTTTCCCGGGGATGCACAAAAAGATCTTTTGAATCTCCCACATAATCTTTGCACCCCCTTCACTATGGGAGTATCTTTCTCATTTTTTTGTGCAAATTCCTTTTACCTAATTTATGAAACGTATCGGGTCCCCCTTACCCGCAACTTTCCCATATGTTCATGTCTAATGCCATCCCGAGGGCGGGGACACATGCTTCGCACTCCCGATGAAACTTTTCGACCTGGATAGAGTTGTCCCCTCTCCCATTATTTCCCCCGTGCCCACCACTTTATAATTGACCGCCCGTCGAAAACCCGGCCCCCCGCCCCTTTTTATGGTTCTTTCACCTCGTAGTTTCGTCGGGGTTTAGATTGGTTGGCGTTAGTTGTCCTTTTAAACGTGGAAACAAGAGTTACTGGGGTATATCGGTTACATGTT
>NW_026724305.1:0-5485 GCF_029784015.1 Lycium ferocissimum
ACGGGACCCCCCCAGAAAAAAGAGCTTTGCATTATACGGTCCGAAGGATGCTTTGACAAAATGATAACAATAAAAGGGGAGTTCCTGCGATTAGTCGCTTATCGGGAAGATATCGAAGATGGCCCCAAGACCGGTAGGATTATTATTGTACGAAATACCGCCGTTTGTGGCAAAAAGAAAAGAGAATATATAGCTTATGTTTTGTAGAACTACCAGCTCGAAAACCCGAGAAGAAGACGACCCACAAAATCCAGTATAATTACCAATCCACTCCAACCAACTATATAACCACTTCACCCCAATATAGCCAATGTCCATGTGCTACGCACAACGACTACCAAGCTCCACAACCAAATTATCAAATACCAAAGACCAAGAAATCGAACTCCACGACCAAATTATTGAACGCTAGCACCCAATAACCAAGCTCCACAAAATCATACTTTCAGAACCACCTCTCCACCGCAAAAACTATGAGGCACCCCAAAGGAAGCTCATGAGAACATTCACTCCCCTGCCAGAATCAAGAACAAGTTTATTTGCCAAGCTAAGAGAAGCCGGCGAATAAAGCACTGCTCCATCAAAACCTAGTAATCCCACCGTGACGGATAGACAAGTCGGATTTCACTTGCACTTCACTATTCTAACCAAGTTGGCCATGCCACCGAATACTCGCATAAACCTAAGGCATAAAATACAAGATATGATCGACAACTATGAGCTTATCCTAGAACCAACACCTCCAAATGTGGATACAACCGCTCCCAAATAATGGAGGAAACCAAATTCATATGATCAAGCTACACCCCGTAGTTCGTACTGAGATTCGAGCTACCTTTCAGAGGTATGTGAGCTTATATGTGTTTAACTTATGGTTATAAGGATTTAAGTTCATATAGTAAGTATGAAAGGATTGAAGGGAAAGCGGATTAAGGAAATTAAATTTGTTGGAACTTGAAGAAAAAATACAGGGGGCAATTTTGGCCCAACTTGGAGAAGAATATCTTTTAGTAGATGAGGAGTTTTGAAGTAAAGTAAAATCCTAAAATAATGTTCGTCGTGTCTAGTTTCTAGTGCAACAAAACGCTCATCGATACAGCATCGAAGTGGAGAATTATGAACGTTACAAGTTGAGTCGACAGCAAAAATGACGCTACAAGAACCGGCTGTTCTACATAAGACTGGGCGCGTTGATCAATCTTGACCTATTATTTAAGGACCAAATCAGATCCTAAACCTCATTTTTCAGCCAAGAATTTTCCAAATATTTCCCAAATCTTCTAGAAAATTCTCCCAATTTCTATCCACTAGATTTTAACGCGAATTAAGTATAATCTCCGTATTTAAGTTTGACGATTACAGTAGTTGCAATTATACTATCGTCATATGAAACTTGAATCTTGGGTTTAGATAATCAAGATATTGCAATTCTAACGGGTGAAAGGTATGAATCTTCCTTATTAATATTGATTTAAGCTTATCTACGGAGGAAAAGTTACTAAATGAGAGGATAATGAATTTAATTGGTCGAGAAATTGGATAAAACATCGCGTGAGATGTTTATGGAATATTTGGTGTTGATAATATTGTTGTTGATGTTGGTATTGTTGTTGTTGGTTGCTGAATTGAGGTTTCGGGTTGAGTATATAAACAAAGGGGAGAGACGCCTTTAATTTTGGAAGATTTTAAAGGATTTTAATTAAAGGCTTAAGAAAGTGTATGATGGTACAGGCCTAATAATAGTATGAACGATTTTATATGTGGATTACAAGTCGTGAGATAAGTGGGAAGGGCAAGGACCAAGATTCCGTAGGTTAAGGCTAAACCTTTCTTTCTTAAGGCATGATTCCTTTGTGTGAACCTATATATGACATCTTCAATAAAATCGTTTCTAAAAGTACCAAAGCTTATAGTTCCAGGATGTTCTTGTGATATCCTTGAGCTTGTTTCATGGCTATTGTTGTTATTCATTGATGTTGATCTCATCTTATGACTTTGTTCCTTCAAGGTGAGACGTGTTCGTGTTGATGGTCTACAATAATAATCCAACGAGTTTAGGAACATGTTCGTAAGGGATGTTTTATAAGATATGAATACAGTGCTAGCAAGAGGATCTAATGAGGTATTTAGTGTTCAAGAGAGGTTTATGTTGTATCTTAGGACTTGGTTAATGTTTAGTCAAGCGGGAAGAAGTACTAATGGCTGAATGCGTTTTTATAAGTCTTATGTGAATATGTAGACCTACGAGTTAAGTGATGACCACGGGAAGGGCATAGAGATTACTTGTAGACGTTTAGGTACGATGTTGATTATAATTACCCAGCTTCTGGCAGACAGCCACTACCGGGTCTACCACCACTGCTACCGGTCATGTGTATGTATGTATGTATGTATGTATGTATGTATATATTTGCCATTAGATCGGCAGCGATTACACACGGTGTTACATCGCGGTCGGGCGTTTACCATCGATCGGTCAAGCGGTTGGCTTATCGTCGGGCGATAATCGGACGGGCAGTTTATTACCACCGACCGCGACTTGGCCGGCGTTTACCACCGGTTAGGCGGTTAGTATAGGATGATTAGTAAGATAACGGTACGTACCGTACATAGATATGGTTAAGCATGCGAGTATAGAGAGACATGTATCATATATGGATCGGTCGCACGCCGTAACGCATGTTCGTATAATGTTTGATGATAAGGTAACAGACTATGGTAGGGTATACACCTAGTAAAGATCACAAGAAGATGAAGAGGTATGTATACATATGCTAGATTTCCATCGGTAGTTCAGAAATGCCAGGTTGATTCTTATTCTTCTCATCTTTAGTATATGGCTATTTTGTTGCACTTTCCGCCTTGCATACTCAGTACATTGCTCGTACTGACGTCCCTTTGCTGGGGGCGCTGCGTTTCATGCCCGCAGGTCTTGAGATACAGCTTGACGGATCTTTCAGTAAGGATACCAGCTCAGCAGGCAGAGTCGTGGCACTCCACTTGCTTCGGAGTTGCCCTGTGAGTCAGCATGGCTGCATATGCATTTGCATGGGTATGGCGGGGCCCTGTTCCGGCCACTTTATGTCATGTACTCCTGTAGAGGCTCGTAGACAGATATGCACAGTTAGATATCTTATAATTATCTCGACTTATACTATGTTGTATCATTATTATGGATAGCCTTCCACGATACGCACTCGAGATTAGTTCGCACGTAAGTATGTTATCTTTTCAAGCCATGCCCCTATGGCTTATAGTACCTTGGTCTTATGTTGCTTTTCGAGATACGTAAACGTGAGTTGCAGCTTGGTTCGCTTGGTTCTCGAGGGTGCCGAGTGCCAAGCCACGCCTTACCAAGTGTCGGGTGTGACAATGATAGAAAAGTGACGATGGGAATTTTAAGCAGAGTCTTCGACATACTCCGTCCCGTATATCAAGGGTTAGAGAGCACCGTCACCTCATTGTCTTTACAGGAGCAAGAAGAAGTACTAGGACCTTTGACCAAGAATTCTGAGATATCTGCTATAGCTAAAAGAGATCCTTTTATGCTCAAATATCTCTCAACAAATGTCAATCCATAACGATCCATTCATACTCAAAGCTTCGGACCACCGAGAATGCACTTTGTGATCAAAACCACCGCACCAAATAATGGTCAATAGAGAAAAGAGATCGCCGTTGTGGTTCAAGGTATGACTAGGTTTGGGAAGGTAAGATGCTCTGTATGAGCTCTCGCTCAAAGCACCACATCGCGAAAACCTCAAAAAGCACTCAATCACCGGCGAAGCCGAAAACTTCCGAGGCAAACGCTTCAAATATTATTCGATTGCTGAGCACCGCATAAGACTCTTGCTAGGATATCCATAATGTCATTACTACCTGTTCGTCTCAACATCGCTTAGCCTTAATGAAAGCTTTGATTTAAGTCCAAGCGCTCACGAAGACTACAAGTTCGAAACATTGGCTAAAATTGGTGTATGCTGCGCGAGCACATAGGGTCACACTTTTCCTTACGATGAATTACCAAAGGTGGCGAAGTCCCCATAAAGCCCCGTATAACGTCAAATGCCATGACAAAATTATTCCCCAAGTCGATTGTGGAGGGGAAGGGTTCAATATATGCACTGACGACTCGAAACAACTTGGGTATGATATTGGCAAGATATGTCGAGTCGTACCAACGTAAAAGCTTATAATGGTGCAACCGGCGCCCCGATGGGATAAATAGATCTACATATACAAAGGGCCCGCGAAATTCGTAGTGGAGTTCGTCATCATGGACCTGACAAGCTATAACCTTTTGTTGGCCGACCATGGTTCCGCCGCCAAAGTGTGGCATCCCGTTACACGGTCTTTCAATTTCCCTATGGGATGATCAAGAAGTCATGATTCACATCCAAGGAAGTGTCCACAACTATCCGATAACTCCTTGTCCGGCCCTAGAAATCACCGTGGGCGCTAATTTTCACATTGTTAGCGGTGGTAAATGGGGAGAGAGATGAGAAAAATATCCTTATTCACGGTCTATAAAATGGTTGCTCCAACTATGATAAGGTGTGGTTTTGAACCGGGGTAGGTCGGGAAAGAACTTACGGGGAATCGGAGAATCGGTGAGTATCAAACATGGGAAGTATCGGTTTGGAGTTGGATACGAGCCTCGAGCGAAGAAAGAGCCCAATCCGGCCAAGAGGTCCCCTTGAAATGAAAAACCATTACCTCACCCCATACAGTCCCTTTCCGCATGCCCTTGAGTCACAACAACGAGGATCTAGAAGAGGGGTTTTAAAGGGCGTTGTTTTGGGAAGAAAATGCGCGCCATCATTGAAAATGCTTTGAAGCAATCGCGACCATCATTAAAGAATGCTTTGAAGCGTTAGAGATTCACCATGCCAAACCGGGAGAGACAACAAGTGGATGGACTCGTGGTAGAAAGAATGCTCATTTTTAGAAAAAAAAAAAACTCGACTTTGAGGTCCGGCTTATTGAATTTTTATGTTTTATTTACGTATTGTTTAATAACGGAAATGCTCGATGTTCCCTTCGAGTCGGGACTACGTTGTATCACTCTTTTAAAATTTTAATGAAAACGCCTCAAAGTTTATAGTAAAAAATTTTTTTAAAAATTTTATATATATATATATATGTATATATATATATATATATATATATGATCATATATAAATACGCAGTTTAAATTTCTTTTATATGATTAATAAACGTGTTATTTTATTTTACAGTAATAATACAGAGGCCACAAATAATGTCATGATATGTTACGAAACAAGTAAAAATGACGACGAACAAAATGACGATCAAGAAGAAGAATCGAACCGAAGGGTTGATAGATGTCGAAGAAGAATATGAGAACGGACCAATGCCAAACCTAGAGGAAACGAGGCGTTAATCTAGGAAATGAAGAGTTGGTTGAAAAACTAGAATAATAGTGCACTTACGGGAAAAGGGGGGTCGGGTCCCAAAAAGTAGA
>NW_026724306.1:0-4867 GCF_029784015.1 Lycium ferocissimum
AAATTTTAGTAATCAAGATGTGAGCATTAGGTATTTGATTTTTATTGATTTGGTGTATGAAATTGTAGTGAACACAATTGGAATGTTGTCGGAATATATGGAGAATAATTATTAATGTTCGAATGCGTTCCGTAATGATTGTTGGTGTTGTTGTTGTTGAATTTGGCCGAGTTGAATTCTCGGGGTTGTGCATTTATAGGGAAAATGCTGCCCAAATTTCCGTAGAATTACGTGCTAATTTGGAAACGAATTCCTAAATGCCTATAGTTGACATTGGTATTTATTAATGTTATGTAGATCTTGGGGAGTCCGAGACCTAGGTTTGATTTGGATTAGCTTTGAGAGTGATCAAGGTATGTAAAGCTCAACCCTTCCTTCTTTTGGCATGCCTTATATAAATAGGCTATGACACGAGCCTCGAAAAAATTTCCCTATTCTCGCGATCCGAGCATATCTATGATTTTTATTTATTTCTTGGTATCGTATGTTTGATAGATGAAATTTTGCCTTATGTCTTTGGAATATTTGATTTTCAAATGTTGCATAAAAAGTTTTATTTTAAAGAGTTCGTAACTACGAACGACCGTAACTTTCGGGTGAGCTTCGGATTGCCTCGATATGTTCGTAGGAGTTTTTATGGCATAGATGACATGTTTTCCATAGGGACCCGACTCGGTCGACACCCATCCGTGGGCCCCGCGACTTTCCTTTATGTACTTCGATGACTTTTGAAAGAATATGATATGACTATTATCCCGATTTCAAGTACGATCGCTTTACTTATCTTTGAGTTTATGATAATGATTTTATGCATATGGTTACTCACTACTCGCTCGTGCAAATGGTTATTGCATTTTTTCGCCGAGTCCCGGCCGTTATGTATCGTGCGCACTATATGATTTTTCGGAGTATGATGTGCCCGGCCGCCGAGCTCCTTCGCTATCGGGCGGGTACCGTGTATATTTGGTGTTAGGATGTGTCCGGCCGCCGACCCCCTCCGCATGGCCGGTACCGTGTATATGATTTTGGACGCCGGATTTTGACCGCGGTATGTGGGTTTCGAGATATGAAATCTTCTAGAGTATGATGTGTTATGCCATTGACGGCGGGCGACCATATTTTCGAGCCCTATGCATGATTTGTATTTGAAACTAGACATTTTGGTATTTTGGATACGCACTTACTTTCGTACTTCGTTTCGATTATGATTTCGATTTGTTACGTATCTTCGCTTTGCATACTGAGACATATTCCGTACCGACCCCGTCTTCGGGCCGCGTTTATGCCCGCAGTGCCGACGTACGTCGGTGATCCGCGGCCAGGACACCCGTCTGTTGAGCTTTTTTTATTTCGGAGCTCACATTTTGTATATTTCGTTCGTGATATGTATTTGTTTGTTCAGGTACGACGGGGCCCCGTCCCGTCATATGATCCGTTGGTCGGCTTTGAGTCCGTAGACGTATATGTGGGTTGTGCCTACTTCCGCAGGCGTGTTCGTACGTTATATGCCGGCGATCCCATTCCGTGGGGGCCTTGGCAAACATCCGTATATATTTTGGGCCGAGGGCCATTTGATAACCTTGCCGGCTTTTGTGATATGTATATGTTTGTGTTTGAGACGATTTGAGACAAGTACGATATTTGTATACATATAAGCTATCCGTATGTGATTCGTTTGATAAACGTGTTTCGGGTGTCCAGCTCGGCACTAGTCACGACCTACGGGTTAGGTCGTGACACGATTCATATGATTCAAGTGTTTACTCTTAAAGACTTTGCAGACAGTGTCCTGTGGTTAGTACGTTAAGATGTCATGTGTTGAGTGAAGCGACCATGTAGGCCGATATGTCTGTTTGACTTACTCGATTTTTGATTAATTGAGTATCGTTCGCAAATTTTTATGGTTTGACGGAAAGTACTTTATTATATTTTTGATTTTTTTTTTATATGTCCGTTTCATTGTGTGAATGCCGAGGGGTTCGCTCGCTCTAATTAAGAGTTGGGTGCCCATCATGTCCATCGGAATCGGGGTATGACATATACCATACCCCTCCTTGTAAGGGACTCGGTGAAATATAATTATATACCGTATCCGGCCCTCTAGTGAGGGACTCGAGAAAGTAATCACATATATATCGTACCCGACCCTCTAGTGAGGGACTCGGTAAAATAATCATATATATACCGTACCTGGCCCTCTAATGAGGGTCTCGGTGAACAATGCAATGAAACTGTGCACGAATACATACCCGGCCCGGACTCGGTGAATGATATATTAACAGCGTACGAGTAGAATATCATGAGCAACTATATGGAAACTATATCATCATCTAGGACTTAATAGAATGATTAGAATGAACCGACACTTGAGAATAAAGACAACTGTCATATCAAGTACCGCTAAGAACTAGAATTCGTTGAGTCATGTATGTTCATTGTTCGCTCGTTTATGTAATTCATGCCAAAAGAAAGAAGGGATAGGCTTAACATGCTTATAGAAGCAAATGAATGCAAGTGAGACTCATAAGATTATTTCGGAACTCTTTGAATAACTTGGAAGCATAACACCCTCGAATGTCACTATGGATTATAATATCAAAATAGGACTTCAGAATCATAGACACGTATCAGGACATAATGAAATAGCTTTCGGAAATCAAGAACATTAGCCATTCTAGTATTTCTAAGAATAGGAGCTTCTTTGGAGTTTATACGTTCTCGTCTCTGTTTGTCTCATATAGACCATGCCAAAAGAAGATAAGGGAATAGCCTTAACATACCTTGTCGCTTCTCAAGTTAACCATAACTTAGGTCTCGGCTTCACCAATCTACAAATAATACCAACTATGCCAAAAATTAAATTAGGATACTCTTTCAAACCAATCCTTAATTACTTAGAAATCTAACGATATTCAGTAGCATCTTCTTTTAAAAACTTAATAATCCTCATGATTCCAATTTAGCCAAAATATCAATCACAATACCAATGACAATATCAACAAATACATATCCAAATAGAATCAAATCCATTCTTAAATCACTTCCAAAACAGATATACATTCGTATACCGATCTTGTATACATTCTTTTTTTTTCGCATATACATAGTATAACGACAAACACAACAACAATAATTCAGAATCCCATGATATTCCATCCCACAAAACAATTCATAACAACCACCAAAAGCCACAAGTCATTTGATATCCAAAAATTATAACCGAACTTTCAATGTCATTTTCTCTATTCTAACCCGTCAAATCTATCAATGATCATGGTAAGAATATCATTAACATCTTAAACATACCTTATATGAGCAACCACGAAACCAACATCCCTCAAGTTCAATTTTGTTACATCCCGTATTTTGAACGACGGGACGATTCGGGTTAACTATGATAAGTTAGGGTTAAGACCATTCCGGGACGGCCGAGACGTTTGACCTTCGATTGGGTTGTAGGACCTAAGTGTGTATGATATTATTGGCATGGGAATATTTTTGGGAAAATTTTGGGGCCAAAAGTGGAAGTCTTGAAAGTTGGAAATTATTGAGATTCAAAGGCTTAGGCCGGCCCTTGAGTAGGCCATGGCCTGGTTGGCCATAATATGAAATTATAAGGATGACTTAGAGGGGCTAATTTATCATCATTTCAAGACTTAGAACAATCAAGAAACTTGGGGAGAAAAACCTCCACCCATTCGGCCACAATCTCCAAAAATCAAGACCAAGAGCTAGCCTTCCAAAAATTTATTTCTTCAAGTAAACCTACTAATTTGAGGGTGCTTGATAATTGGATTTGTTGTTTCAAGCGTTGGATTGTTCGTTTTCATCCTTGGCCAACTTTGGACAAATTGAAGGGTTGTGAAGAAAGGTAAATTCTAATCTTGTTTTATGAGTTATGAAGGGTTTATGTGTGTTGTTGTATGTTGTTGGGATGAAATTCATGAGATATGGCAAATTTGAAGTTGAGGCCGTGTGTGTGTGTGTTGGCCCTGAGTGTGTGCTATGCCATAAGTGATGCACCAAGTTTTATGTAGTATATTGGTTATGATAGAGTGTTGAAATGAATGAAAATCATAAATATGTATGTGTGCAAGGTTTGGGGAATATGGGCCTTTGATGTGTGTCAAGAAATGGATTAGTTTCCTTTGAATTTTGGTTGTTGTCGTTATGGAATTCTATGTGGGGAAAAGAAAGTTTAATGATTCGAATTGGTATTGTAAGTGTTGTGGGCTGTTTTGGAAGATTTTGTACGTTTAGTGTGATTTTTATATTTATGGAAATGGCATGGTTAGAGTATGAATTGTTGGAGCAAATCGTGATTTGAAACCGAAAATGTGTTAAAGTTGAAGTTCTCGGGTTTGGGGACCATTTCGGGGGGAATGGAGTATTTGTTGGGTTGTTGAAATATTGTATGAATTATTTAAAGAGTTCTCGAATGTTGTTTGAATGGTTTTGGATTGATAATTGAATATGCGTTCGTTTGATTATATGTTGGTTTGTAAATATGTAGTTGTGGTAGCATAAATTGGAATGTTGTTGGAATGTGTGGAGAAGAATCTTTAGTGTTAAATATGTTTGAATTGATTATGGATATTATTGGAATGATTGTTGGTGTTGTTGTGTTGTTGAATTTGGCCGAGTTGAATTCTGGGGTTGGTCTATTTATAAAGGGTCTGCTCAAATTTTCCTAGGATTATGTTGACTGGGGATAATTTCTAAATGCTTGGTTGACGTTGGTATTTATTAATGTCAGTAGATCTTGGGAGTTCGAGATATAAGTTTGTTGGATTAGCGTGTGTGCAAGCGGGGATGTAAAAAAATTTCTTTTTTTTGGATGTCTTAGTTAAAATAGGGTAATCACCTA
>NW_026724307.1:0-5470 GCF_029784015.1 Lycium ferocissimum
GCCGTCGTATTTCGGATGTCGGGCTTGTTTTTGGGTCGGTTTTCGGGGGCGTTTGGGGGAAAAAAAGGCCTTTGGATTTTCTTTTCGTTCGGCCCCCCCGGAAAAGGCGGGGCCCCCGTTCTGGTCCCCCCGGGTTATACGTCTCGACCCCCGGGTCGAATCCCCCCGTTTTGCCAAAGTCTGGGCATTTTGGACCCGGGGGAAAGACGGCCCCCGGCGGGCTCCGCCCCCCTTTTGTTCGTTTTTTGTTTTCCTTTGCCAGGGCCCCCGGCCCCCCTTGCCCCGCCTTTGTGGGGCGATCGCCTTCTTGCTCGCGTTCTGTTTTGTTCGGGACTCTCGAAAATCAAACGCGTGTCATGTTGGTCCTCCGTCCTTGGGTGTGGGTGGACGTGAAGGGGTTTTTGGTTCTTGGGGATCGTGGGGAAGGCGCTTTGATCCCGGTGTTTTGCGGTGGCCCCTCCCGAGTCAACGGGGTTCGGGTGGGCGGGGTTCGCCCCCCGTTTTTTTGGGCCTCTTTCGCTCAATTTCGGTGTTGTTAACGTGGGGATTCCCCGACGCCCCCTAAATTCTTTTTTGACGGACGAACGGGGGGTTAGGGTTTTAAAAAGGTTTGATAAGAATAAGTAAGAACTTTATCTACCCCCCGGTGGGCTTTTAAAGGATTCAATTGAATTTGTAAGGGGGTATAGGATATGTCTTTGTTTTGACGTATGTTAGAAAAGGGGAAAAAAATTGGAAAGGGTTCCCCCGTAAAGAAAAAAATTAGACTTTTGTGGGATGTATTATATGATTAGCAATAATTCGAGAAAACGGCCCTGGGAATAAATAAAAGGAGAGTAAGTATATGAGGTTCTTTTTCAGTTTTTTGAAATGAAAAAGGACCCCGGGGGGGGGTGTCCTTTTTATTTTTTTGGGCCCCACAATGTGGGGAAAAAAATTGGGGCTACGAACGGTTTGGGGGGGGGTTGGGCCCCGGCGCCCCGGCAGGTTGGGGGCCCGTGGCAGTGACGAACAACTGGCCCCGACGCGGGCTGGCGGGCGGCGGCTATCTGGGACCAACGACGGGTCGGACCCCGGCCGGCCACGCGGGACGAATGGCCGCGCTGTTTCGACTACGGTGTGGCCGCTCGCCCGGGGGTTCAGCTCGGTGTAAGCGCTCTGCAGTTCGGGCTCGGTGTGTGGCTCGCCAGGTTCGACTCTAGGTGTGGCGCTCACTGGAGGTTCGAGCTCGGGTGTCGTGAGCGCGTTCATCTTCGCTTTGCATAGGCACTCGCGCCGTTGGTTTACGTTATGTCCGGTTTTTAAAGCCTCTGACAATGAATTTGTGTTAGTGGGTGTGATATGGGAAAGAAAGGGACCAGATAACTACCAATACCTAACTCTATTTATTCCATCAGTTACGTTCCAGTTGAAGATCTCGTTAATTTATTACCTCACGCATTCAGACACGTGATGGTGGAGCCCCAAGGCATGTGGCTACTAGTCATTAAGCCCCAACCTTCTCTTTCTACTCCATTTCTCTATTGGACCAAAAACTTACTAAATAGTGCTACACCGATTCTGGGTAATGAACATGTTGTCAGCAAAACTGATTGATCTTTTTGGTTAATTATGTTTACTCTGATTGCGACTTCAAATGTTTCGTCCTTCCATAAATTTATGTGCTGGAAATGACAAGGAATAACACGATAGTGCGCATGCAAGACCATTATTTGACTTAAGGGTGTCAAGTGGGCCGGGTCGGATCTGGCCATATAAATGGGGATTACATAGGGGGCAGACGGGGGCCGGGCGCGTAGTTGGTGGGGGGGCCGGGTTGGGAGCCGCGTTGGAGGAGGGAAAAGGGTGTCACGACTCTGCGGATTAGGGGTACGTGATGGGCTAAATGGGCCGGGTTAATTAGTGGGCTTTTTTTTTTTATTTTTATTTTTAAAGTTTTAATACGAAAATATGAACGTTTATATTCTTCTAATAATAAAATTAACATTTAAAACTAATGATAAAATTACTAAATTAAAAAAAGTTTAGTCGTCGTCAAATTCAAAAAGCTAGCATTTGTAAATTTAAAAACTAATTCGTTGCTAATTTTATTTGAACCCTAAATTTATGAATAATTGTACTTTTGGTCGTATTTTATTATAAATACCTCTCCGTTCTTCTTCATTTTCCGCAATTCTTCGACAATATCTCTTTATCTAAATTTTTTATTCCTTTAATTATCGTTACTTGTTATCACGCTTCTCCTCGAGTTTGAAGATCAGCTTCCAAGTGCGGTGTGGATGCATTTTGAGCGAGTAAATGAGGAACATGTTAAATGTCGACGTTGTGGTGACGTATATCTCCACAAGTCCGTCGAGGCATTAGCCTATTAGGGGGGGGGGGGGGGTGGGGGGGGGGGGGGTGGAGGGAGTCTCGGTGTGTTGCGTAGACAACATGAAAAGGCATGAAATTGAGGCGGAATGATTTATCAAATGTATATTTGTTGAGATCGGTACTATGTAATCTAATATATACTATATACGAAAATATATCAAAGGTATATTTGTTGAGAAAGCAAGATTGTCTAGCTTTAAAATACAATTTTAAAAGAAACTAAAAGCTACGTAAAGAGACTCATATTTATGTTGGGATCTGATGTTTTTAAAATCTTTATTATTAGTAATAAATGTAGTACTTTCATCTTTTTTTTTTTTTTTTTTAAGAAGGTGGGGGCGAGGCCGGTACTGGCGGTGGAGTCACCCGTCACACATTTCTTGGTGGGGCGGCGGGTGTGGGTATCCACTGACCCCGGCGGCCGGCCTAAATCCACCTGGCGCTACAGCATCGTGGTGGGTTTGGGTCGGCAGTGGTGGTGGTGGGTGGTTTACACGTGGGGTTCGAGCACAGCTCGGCCGAGCAACAGGGCTTAATTTGACTCCTTTGATACTCTATTTCTCTTGTTTATCAATATTAAAAGGTATTAACCTTAGAGTAAACAACCAATTAATTGCTTGCTTTCCGTGAGGTTGGGATGAGGTAAGGAACATATAAAATTATTTTAAAATAACAAAACTAAGAGTTATTAGTAGAAAATAGATCTAGAAAAAGTTGCAGCAATGCATAGACTATGAAATGAGAGTTTAAGTTTTATGGAGTAACTAACAATTTGATGTAACTTGAATGATTCAAAAAGGTTGCCCACCATCTTTATTTATTCTTAATTAACCGATGGTTAGTATAGAGTTTTATATGTAATTATTAGCTTTTAAATTATTTGATTGTTTAAATATTTTTAACACTAAAGATACTGGATATATTTTAAACTACATGAACAGATGTCAGTTCAAGTGTACCTAATTAATTATTTTCCATATAGTTTACCTAATTAATTATTTTATATATATGGTGCTCCGAATTTATATTCGCTTAATTTAATATTTTATCAATTTGTGTGAAGAAGAATCCTACTTAACATGCGAAAAAGATTAATGACTTTTATTTCGAGTGTTTATTTAATTTTGGCCAGAGTATGTTTGAATATTGAATCTTTAAAATTTTAGAAATAAAATTTACGTATTTGAAAACTAAGTAAAAAATATTATAAGTGGTAAGTAATTAATAATTTAAAATATTTAAAAGGCGTATGAAAGATTCACGGTCGAATATGGCTACGCGTTTAAACTTTTTGAAAAAAGAAAAATGTCAATCTTTTAGGATGGAGAGAGTAGTAAAGAAGAATAACAAAAACATTAGGTATCTTCAATGCTTTGAAACTGGAACCTACATTCACAGAAATATCAGAAACCAAACTCAAATGAAGAAAAGATGGACAGATGGATGGAGGAGAGTTGGTCGGTTAGTTCGTTAGTTAGTTAGTGGTAATTGACACGGAAAAAGTAGTAATAGTGACAGAGGTACATCTGAGGGGTCACAAATCATGTTTAGGCCAAATTGGTGATGATATGCCGACAGCATACGTGTCCACTATCCACTGTGTTTTACTAGTAATTTAGGAATGTGTCCACTATCCACTGTGTTTTACTAGTAACTAGTAATTTAGGAATGAATCTTGTAACCAGTATTTCTCGTGTCTTGTTTGTATTTGCCAATCCATGTGAATGACCAATGTGTTACAATCAATTGTCTTCCTCAACAATAAAAATAATTCAGATGTTGGAGACATACAAAGACATCCAAAAGTAAAAGATCATGGATTATTTACCCCTTAACTGACTGTTTCATGGGGTTAATTAGGTATTCGATTTTTTTTTTTTTTTTTTTAAGACTAGACAATATTAATATTGTATTCGTCAACATTAAAACTTATACTAATGGTTTGGATTGTCTGGGTACAAATCCCGAAAGTCGTATGGTATTATGTAAACTTGAAACTTGAAGACTATAAATCAAGTAGTGTCAGTAGAAGATTTGAAGAATGTTGTTAGCAGATGCTGTAGAACTTATACGTACGTTTATTGGTATTCTATACACATTAATATTTCATTTGGTAAGATAGGAGAAAAAGCTCTGGTGAATTGAATTTGTAAGGAATTGCGTCAACAGCTACATTAAACATCTTACTAGGTTTCTTATTAATTTAGACCAAACTACTAAGTAACAAAGGGATTGACAATTTGTAATTAAATCCTTAAATATCTGTATCCTAATTGACATAAAATTGGGTGTCGCATCCTATATATAATGGTAAGGAATCTGATCGTTATTTTCTATTTAAAAGAAATTGACGTTCCACAATTAAGTATGCTTAATCTTTCTGCAGGAGACTGAGGAGAGGGAACTTTATCCTGTCTCTCTAGCAATGGACAGATCAAATGCTTTTGCTTTTTATTCTTGTTAAAGATATGACGCGTTGGCTTCAAAAGAAAGGACCCTTAAAAATATCGAAACAAAATTTTATGTACCTTTTTTGTAAGTGTGTTTTAAAAAATGTCATTTTTAAGTATATCTGAAGGATACCAGTAAGTCTCGTTGACAATCACCTAAGCGGAGGACAAGACTGGTATGGAGTATACATATTTAAATATAATGAAATGCATCAAGTGAAGCAAGTAATACATAACAAATACTATAAGTCTGTAAGCTGAAATTTCATCTGAAATTAAGTTTAACACTAATATCTGGAACTGAATCTGAAAACTGAGTTTGAATTGACAATTGAAACGAAATCTGAAATTGACTATGAAACTGACGCTGGAAATCGAGTTTTTTTTTTTTTAGTAAATAACTTTCTTGAGAAAAATTTATATGTAGTGGCCCTGCATATGTAAGGACCTGGCAACACCCACTGCTGAGTATCAGTATATCTCCCAGTGAAAACAATAACACCTTCCAGTGTGAGCTATCTGACCCCGGCCCAGTTCCGGCCCCCCGTGGCCCCATAGCGCCCGGCGGCACCCACGTCCAAGGGGAATATCTGGGTATTTAGAAAAAAATTTGGGCGGTTTTCTTTTTTCTTACTAAACAAAAAATT
>NW_026724308.1:0-5676 GCF_029784015.1 Lycium ferocissimum
AGAAAAGGTAAGGTTTAATCTTGTTTTTATATGTTATGGATGATTTGTGTATGTTGTAGTATGTAAAAATGGATGAAACTCATGAAATATTGCATGTTGAAGTTGAGCCGTGAATATGGGATATTGTGCATGGCTTGTAGCCGTGTATATGTGATGTTGTGTGGGAGTGATGAATTAATTCTATTTATCATGTTTGGTTGTTGTAGTGTGTTGAAATGGATGAGAATCATGATATATGTGTGTGGTGATGGTGGCCGAATATGGGTCATTTTGTATAGCAATGAATGAATTAATTTTGCTTAGTGTTTTGGTTGTTGTTGTTATGGATTCCATGTTGATAATGAGAGTTTAATGATCCAAGTTGAAGTTGTGGTTGTGGTGGGCTGATTTGGAAGTTAACGTAGGTTAATGTAGTTTTTATATTTATGAGAATGACATTGTTAAAGTGTGGATTGTTGGTGTAATTCATGAATCGGGAGAGAGAATGTGTTGTTGTGTTGTTCTCGGGTTCGTGGTTTTCGGGTGAATTGGAGAGTTGGTTGGATTGTCTTGAATATTGTGGGTTGTTTAAAGTGTTCTTGAATATTGTCTGAATGGTTGTATTAGTAATTGAACGTGTGAGCCTTGGTGTTAGTTTGATTATATGTGGTTAATTGAACATAATGGAATGTTATCAAAGTATGTAGAAGAGAGTTATTAGCGTTATGATGCATTTCGAATTGATTATTGATGTTGTAAACATGGTTGTTGGTATTGTTTGATGATTTGGCCGAGTTGAATTCTCGGGGGTTGTGGTGTTATAGGGGAAATCGCCCAAATTTCTCGTAGAATTAAGTGCTAGTTTGGAATTGAAGTCCTAAATGCCTATAGCTAATGTTTGGTATCAATGATGTTGTTGTAGATTTTGGGGAGTCCGAGATGTAGGTTTGGATTAGCTTTGAGAGCGGACGAGGTATGTAGAGCTTAACCCTTCTTTCTTTTGGCATGTCTTAGTTGTAAGTAGGCTATACCACGAGCCTCGAGGAAACTCCATTCTTACGATCCAAGCATGTCTACGATTCTTATTTACCTCTTAACGTCGGCCTTCTTAATGTAATAGTATTATGGTTCCTATGTCTTTGGTAATATTGGATTTCAACTGTTGCATAAAGATTTTGTTTTTAAAGGATTCTATGTCTAAAAAGGACCGTAACTTTCGTAGACAGAACCGGATCGCCTCGATATGCTCGTACGAGATTCTGTAGCGTATAATGACTATGTCTTCCATAGGCGGGCCCGGATTGGGTTGATGCTCGTCCGTGGGTCCGGCGACTTTCCTTTGTATAGTTCCAATGACTTTGTGACAGAACTTAATACAGCTATCACCCCGATCCCCGAGTGTTGAGTATTTACTTATTTATTAAGTCTGTAATGATGATTTTTATGCATATGGTTACTCACGACTCTGCTCGTGCATCCTGTTGTATCTTCCACCGAGTCCCGGGCTGGTTATGTTATCGTGCGCACTATGTTATATTCCGGAGTATGATGTGTCCGGTTCGCGAGCCTCGCTGAGAGGCGTCGGTAATGCGTGTATATTTGGTGTTATGATGTGTTATGGCGTTATGATGTGTTATGTGATATGTCGAGTTTCGGAGATATGAAATCTTCGAGTATGATGTGTTATGGCGCCAATGACGGGTGGGCGACCATATTTCCTGAGCCCCATGCATGACTTGTGTTTTAAAAGTAAACATTTTGATATTTTGGATATTGTACTTATTTTCTGTACTTCTGTTTCGATTATGATTCTGTTTACTGTATTTCTTGCTTTGCATACTCAGTACATATTCCGTGCGACCCCTTTCTTCGGGGTCGCGTTTCATGCCCGCGGGTACGTACGCCCGTTTCGGATGATGTTATATCCCGTATTTTCGCGTACTCGGGGGAAAAGTGGAAATAATTTGGCTTGTGGAATAAGGTAATAATTAATTTTATTTAACACATGAGTTGGTTCTGAGAAGAATATTAATATGGAAGTCCGAGGAAGGCTAGGGGCAAAATTGGAATTTCGAAAATTAGTTTCGGGAATTACAAAATGCGATCCATAAGTCATTGGGCTCAAAAAATTGGAAGGAAATTAAGGCCCAATCAAGAGGGGGTGGCCGGCCATGTATAGGCCAAGCCCACCAAAATTTAATATTTTTCCATGTGCTAAATTACTTATAAAGGGATCATTAATCCCTTAGAAGATTCATGAAACAAGAAGAGAAAAACAAAACACAAAGAAGAGAGAAATAAGAGCCTATTCGGCTGGCCATAGGAAAAATTTGCCCTCAAAAAATCTTGTTCCAAAAATTATTCTCTTGTTGTATTCTCGCTAATTCAAGGCCTCTCTACAACTTGGCATAGTTGTTTTGGAAGATTGAGCATTTGTTTTCTCAATCTCACACTTTAGACAAGTGAAGAACCAAGGAGAAAAAGGTAAGAATTCATCATTTTTTTATTATGTTATGAAGTTTTGTTTGTGTTGTAGTATATGAAAATGAGTAGAAACTATGGGAATATGGGAGTTTACAAAGTGGAGGTACATATATGCATGTAGCCGTGAGTGTGTATATGTGTATACCTATTGTGTGTTGAATTTTATGTTGTATTCTAGTTGTGGTTATGATGGAAACTATATTGGAAATGAAAGTTGAAAGGATTTGGTTGAAGTTGGAAATATATGGTATGGTAGTGGTACATTGAAGTTGGAATGGAAATGAATTGATCGTGTTTAATATGTTAGTTGTGTTGTTGTGATCTTTATAGCGTAAAGGAAGGAAAATGGTTTAGGTTGGCATTGAAATGGAATGTAGAAGATTATGACATATTAGTATGGATTTATGGTATTATGAAATGAAGTGGTTAAAGGTGCAAATATGATTAGTGTTATTGATGAAATGGAATATGGAAATATGTATAAATATGTATGTTGAAGATTAGAAGTTTTGAATGAATTATGGTTTCGGGTGGGATTCTTGTATATTTTGTAAATATTTCGTTGAATGATATTAAACGCTTCCTAATCATATTGGAATGATCTTGGCTAATGTAGAAATATGAAAATATCGACCTTGATTTGAAAATACAAGTTGGATTGGGAGATGTTGCGTTATTTGGAAAAGAAGACAATTTATGTTAGAATGCGTTTCAATTCAATTGTTGATGTTATTGGTATTGTTGTTGGGTTGGTTGTTGATATTTGGGCCGAGTTGAATCTCGGGGGATGTTGTGTGTATAGGCGGAGAGCCGCTCAAATTTCGTAAACAAATATTGATTGAGATTGAATTCTTAAAGCTTTATGATTAATATTTGGTAAATGTGACCAATTGTAGATTTTGGGCGAAAACGGGATTTGAATTTGGAGAAGCGTAAGAGGGAATAAGGTATGTAAGTCTTACCCTTTCTTTCTCTTGGCATGTCCTAGATATACTAGGCTTGAATTTGGACCTTGGGGACAACTCTACTCTTCGGAATCTATGTCTAGAAGCGCCCCTTTTTCATTCAGTAGAATTGAATGGTTTATTGTGCGAACAGTTAGAAAAATTGTTTTAACCTTTAAAACTTGTGCAAATGAAATCCAATTGCCTTAAAACATTCATAAATGACGTTATGAAGTTCGACACGCGTAGTTTACGTACGCCACCTCGACTTGACCCGAGGTGGGCCCCCAACTTCTAGAGCTTTTTCCCATGTTGACTTAATTGACTTATTTTGAGCGTTATGCAAGTACGACTTTTTTGACTTCCGATTGTTAAAAAGTGATCATTTTGATTGTTCCATTGAGTTCTATGATATATTTTGTCATGTACAAACGATCCCAAAAGTCTTGTCCTTGATATAATTGTCGCAACTTTGAAAGGTACGATCTATGGCTATTGTCTGATTTCTTTTAAATGATCTATCACCAGAATTGTTCTTTCGAGACTTGACAAACAGGGTATGTTTTATATTGCATGTGGTTTTCTCACTACTCTGCTCGTGCGAACTGTTATGACATCTTTCACTGCGTCCCGGGCCAGGGCATGTATTCGTGCAATTCCACTGCATTGTTCACCGCGTCCCTCATTAGAGGGGCCGGGGCACATGTATATATATATATATATATATATATATATATGATGATGTGATGACGGGGTGGCCGGGATGGCATGTGATGATTTCCGCTTCACCGCGTCCCTCACTAGAGGGCGGTATGTCGCATGTGCATATATATGATGATTTTACTTACCGCGTCCCTCATTAGAGGGCCGGGGCATGTTATGTAAACATATGCTCATGATGATTTCTTTAATTATGATACTCAGTCCAGTAATGATTTTGAAAAACAGAATTTACGTACAAGGTAAGTTTTATGAGATCCGGCTACTGTACTACTTTTCTGTCCTCTTTATTTCCGTATGATTCAGTTATTGTGTTTTCTGCTTTACATACTCAGTACATATTTCGTCGACCCCTTTTCTTCTGGGGTGCGTTTCGTACGCATGGTGCGGATACCCGTTTGAGTGAGCCGCCAGCCTTAGTGGTCCCCGTTCGGCTATCTTGAAGAGCTCCTTTGTTCGGAGCAGCATTTTGGCAGTCTTTTACTACATTCATGTATATTTGTTCGAGCACGGCGGCGGGGCCGTCCCGTCATATGACTTTGTTACTCCGTGTGAGGCACGTAGACATGTACGTAGGCGTGGCTATATCGTACAGCTATATGCACGTATTGTATGTTTGGGCGGCTTATTCACCGCGCCGGCCTTGTCGGCTCGCCTATATATGTGTATATGGATATATTTGTGCCCCGTGTGGCCTTTGTTGGTATTTTCTGCGTGCGGTGTTAATTTTGGTTAGTAAGAAAAACGAGAGGAAACTCGCCCAAATTTTTCTAAATAATTGAGTTTCTATTTTTGGCTTTTGAGTACGTACGGTGCCCGGTTCGGGCGCTAGTCACGGCCTACGGGGTTGGGTCGTGACGGGTGATCCGCCGGCCTAGGACACCTGTTCTCGCTTTTGGAGTGCTCCCTTTGTTGGAGAGCGTATATTTTGGTATATACTCTTAGTTGCATATGTATATATTCATTCGGGGGGCGCGGGGCCCGTCCCGTCATATGATTACGTTGTTACGTTTAGGGTCTATAGACATATATGTGGGTTGTGCCTATTACGCACGTGTGTGTGTGTGTATGTTTTATGTTTTTGGCGGTCCCATTCGCCGGGCCGCCCCTTGTCGGCTTGCGTTTGTATATATTTTGGGACGTTGCGCCATATGATAGCCTTGCCAGCTTCTGATATATATATATTTGTGCTTGCGACAGTTTGAGACAGCGTCTGATATTTGTGTATGTATAAGTTATCTGTATGCGATTCTGGTTAATGAATGTGTTTGGGTGCCCAGCTCGGGCACTAGTCACGGCCTACGGGGTTGGGTCGTGACAAAAAAGATGCCCGATCATCTCGCGAACACCTACGAACATGCCAAACAAACCATCTATGCTTCTTATACATTATTTCATACATTCTTTCATCTAAATTAGTGAATTATATCAAAAACCCCCAAAACAACATTATTCTTCAAAAAAGAAAACTCATTTTTACCCTAAATCCTTACAACACCCCCAAAAAAAAATTCAACTCCCAAATTTAACCTTTTAAATTTTCCTTTAT
>NW_026724309.1:0-5611 GCF_029784015.1 Lycium ferocissimum
TTTGGAACCACCTAGATTAGTGGCACCATCTACGGCATATTGCCTGTCAAGATGAAGAAGTACACAGGCCATAACATCTTAGAACGCCTGATCAGACATGGCATTGAGGTTAGTCTGGGCTGGCCTCTCACCTCCCCCGGCAGTCTGTGCTCTTTCGAGCTGACGCTCTGGAGAAGCTGAATGTGCTCACCTCTGTCCAATCATAGGAGCCTCACCCCTGGCCAGTGCAGCTCTATGGCCTCTAGCTCGGCCGCGACCTCTCCCTGTCCTCGTCCTCTGGTGCCTGCCCCAGCAGCTAGCGCGGGCACCTCGTCCCTCGTGATGGTAGCTCGTGTCCTCACCATCTGTGACAGGATAGAAGTGGATCATATACCAATTAGCAAAAGCCAAATACCAATTTGAATAAAGTAGCACGAAGGAATGAAAGAATATGAAATTTCCTAAATGTCCCATAGCCTCTCGTAAATAGGTACGGAGCTCATCGTATCGATCCATAAGACTGAACAAGACATGCTCTTGTACTTATAGACCAGGTAACCTAGGGCTCTGATACCAAGTTGTCACACCCCAACTAGGAGAATGTGTGGGCACCTACCATTTCGCACCTCGGTAGCGAACCCGTCCCTTATTCACATTCAAACAACAATAAAGTAAAATCCAATCACCCAGAATTATATAATAAGTCTAACATAAATAGGTAAATATAATAAGTGCAGAAGATACATCAAATCCCAAAAGCTGGTTCGAATAGTACAAAAGTCACTACATAATGTCTAGGAAATACAAGTGTCAAATATCCATACTTAACTATCTAAATGATAGAATATAAAGAAAGGAATAGCTAAGAGTCATCCGGGCAGTGAATCCATCCAAGTGCTCACCCTAGAATGCTCGTCAAACAGCTTCAGGACTCAGTCACGAAGTGAGGAAGTTGAACCAGTCACGAACTCTGCACTCAGAAACGAATGCAGCAAGGTAGAATCAGAACAACAACACGTACTGAGTAGGCATCATAGGCCGATAACAGTTAGCTAACATATGCATAAGAAAAAGACTGAAAAAGTAGACATGGTCACAACCAGATATAACTCAACACAGCCCATAGTATCGAATCCAGTACCCCCATGGTATCAAATCCAGTACCAAGTTACCAAATCTAGCAGATCTCCTCAAAATCCACTATAAGTCCGAAACACAATCTCAAGAACCACTATTAAGTACACGTATCACCAAAGGTCAACCAACAAGTCCAATACAATGCCATATGTAAATAAGAGATGAATGTAATGCAAATATAGTGACACACATGCACTTCGGGCAGAATATCTCATCGCCTTGACAGTCATGATCCATGGGGGATCGCTAAGTCCATGTACCTGTTGTGGCACATAGCCCGATTCAATTGTCAATGTTGCAGAATGTGCAACCCGATCCCAGTCAGTGTTGCGGTATGTGCTACCCGATCTAAGTAAGTGTTGTGGCGCGCAACCCGATCCCACTATATGTATAAATGAATAAATGCATGATAACAATGCCAACAAGAATATATAAATCAATGGTGCCACACATGGATACATCCACACATGGATACATATCTCAATCACAATATCAATAGCATAAACTTACTTTCCTATCCAACAACCTCAACCATGATTAATATGCTCTCTGAATCATAAAGTAATCATTAAGCATTAACTCTAGAATCAATCACATGGCGAAAGGCCAACAACTCACAATAAAGCGACAAGCCATAGTCAACAACAATACCAACCTGAGTATTCCATTCCAAACTCCATACTTGAAGGTTTACATGCTTTCTCCAATAATCACTAACTCTACAAATGATTCGCTAATCGAGGTCTAACCAAAAAGGTAAGTCGTAACCTACCTAAAAAGTCGAACAGGAGCCATGAACCGTTACACCTTAGCCTTGCCCTTTCTTTGCACCTCCAAATACTCAAAGTCTAAACATATTCGAGTTCTACATTAGAGATCAAGAAGAATGATACCAGTATTGTTATACTTTTAGTTAGGTCAAATTCTAACTCATGAAATTGGGAAAACGGACCCATAATGGTAAAGAAGGAGAT
Organism: Lycium ferocissimum; assembly: GCF_029784015.1. Lineage (NCBI taxonomy): Eukaryota > Viridiplantae > Streptophyta > Magnoliopsida > Solanales > Solanaceae > Lycium > Lycium ferocissimum. The sequence goes on from NW_026724309.1 coordinate 2,091, forward strand.
TATTAAGTGGTTAGATGTTGGAGTGGTTTTCCCGATTGCAGATAGAAAATGTGTTAGCCTAGTGCATTGTGTTCCAAAGAAGGGTGGCATCACAGTGGTGCCCAATTCGAAGAACGACCTGATTCCGACAAGAACTATATAGGGTGGAGAGTGTGTGTGGATTATCGAAAGCTTAACTCTATAACATGCAAAGACCATTTCCCTATGCCTTTTATTGATCAAATGCTTGATCGGCTAGCGGGGCGGTCTTATTATTGCTTCTTGGATGGGTATTCCGGCTATAATCAGATTAATATTGCCTTAGAGGATCAGGAGAAGACCACATTTACGTGTCCTTAGGGGACCTTTGCGTTCAGTCGAATGCCATTCGATCCATGCAATGCTCTAGCCACTTTCCAATATTGCATGATGTCGATCTTTTCTGATATGGTGGAAGAATTCTTGGAGGTCTTCATGGATGACTTTTCTATTGTCGGTGATTTGTTTGATGATTGTCTTGACCATCTGGGTCGAGTGTTGAAGAGGTGCGAGGACACCAACCTTATTCTTAACTGGGAGAAGTGTCACTTTATGGTAAAGGAATGGATTGTTCTTTGCCACAAAATCCCTGAAAGGGAAATTGCGGTTGATCAAGCCAAGATTGATGTGATTGTAAAGCTTTCTCCATGTCACAACCCAGCTAGAGGGCTATGACGGGTACCCGGAGCTAACCTACCGAGCACCACTCATCATGTTCATCACCATATTCAACTTAGATCAACACAATTCTAAAACAAGCTCACTATGAAATGATCTTCAATCACTCCTCAAAATATACCTACATGTACCATGTATAAGCCCACGAAGCTACAAAATGATATACAAAACATGCACTAAAGAGATCATAAGATATCTACTACCCACATATGTATCTACGAGCCTCTAACTGGAGTACTGGAATCATAAGGACGGGACAGGACCCCGTCATGCCCCAAATATGTTCACAAAAGAATATACCAATAGGGCAAAGAAGCGGAGTGCTCGAACATCCGTCGATAAAGCTCCTAAAGTGTCCGTGGCCACTCCCCGTCACCCGGGCATGAACGCAGCGTCCATAAGAGAAAGGACGTCAGTACGAATAATGTACTGAGTATGTAAAGCATGTATAACAACATAATAAAGAAATAAGAGAGCATAAGATGCAATGATAACCGGTAAATGATTGCCTCTTAAGGCGGAATCATGCATGGTAGCCTTTACTTTAAAACAACATCATAGCACACATATATATAAGTAAGTTGTTTGAGTCATATATTATCACTAGCCCACGTCCGGGTATCCCGTATCCGGGATAGTCATCTCACGTCGTCCACTACAGGGTGACTGCCTGGGCAATTAGGCTTGATGTAACTATTATCATCCATAAGCTACTCACTTACGCCTAACGTAGTGGTGTCTGCCCGGCCAACTAGGCCCGGTATAATCATATATAAAAATAAGTAATACGTACGTGAGCCCAAATAAAGCTACAATCATATCGGGAGTGATGTAAGGCCGGACTCCGCGATTACCTTATGGCATAATCATCATCACTACATCTCACCTCAAAGGAACAAGTAACATAAGGTGAGAGCATAACAATGAGTGAAATCAAGAAAATCATAGGATAAGCTCAAATATCTCATAATATCTTTGCAACCATAAGCTTTGGAACTTTCAGCATTAAAATCATCATCATTATAATCATCATAGAAGATATCTCATCTCTTCTTCTCATAAGAAGTTCTTAAGAATCTTTAACTCTCAACATTTGGAATGTAAGAAGGTCATAGAAGTATGTAGAAATCGTAATATAGGAGTCATGCCTTTGAAAGAAAGAGGACTAGCCTTAAAATACCTTATGTCTTCTTAGAGACTAAACATTCTCCTTCCAAGCTCACAACTCTACATTCAAGAGAATTCGTACTAAGTTAGATCATTTAAAATAGGCTTAAGTCCAAACTAAAGCAACTAAGAGCTAACGAAAATTGGGCAAGTAAAGATTTCCTTTGTTTCGAAAACTTTCTCCATAAATTAAACAACTCCCAACATCAATAGCAACACCCATAATACCATAATCAATAGACTTCTTCAAGTTAAACGTTGTTCAATCCTCAAAACTCTTTTTCAAAGTCATCCATAACCATAGCTACAACATAATACCATATTCATCTACATATAATACTTCCTAAAAATCATTAGTATCATCCACAACAAAATTATACTCATGGCATACCAAGAACTGTGACTCAATTCAAGTTACTATTCAACAATATCATTAAATCCATGTTTGAGCTTCATATTGTACTTCCTTCCTTCATTCAAGTTACCCCACCACCAAATACTCTTAATAACATGAAATAGATGTAAAACTCACCTTTTATTGTGTAGGGATGAACTTTGAATCAAAGTATCTCACTTGAATCGAACTCCAACTTCACTACCCAAAGAAATCTTGAACTCTACAAATCCTAGAGAGCCTCTCCACACTTGATTCTCTTGATTCTTGGTAATTAATCCTTGATTTCCCCAGGGTTTGTGTTAATATGACATGGAGAATGTTCTAGAGCCTTCAAGAGTTGTGGAGAATGTGGGAAATGAGAAATAAGGACATGGGCCTCCTATATATAATTAAAAAGAAATTTGACCCGACATGATTTATACGGACACTTATACGGTCCGTATAATTTTATACGGTCCGTATAAGTGACCGTATAATTCCATCAAAAACTGATCCATTTTAAGACTATTATATAGATCCTTATATGGACCGTACAAAGTTATAATACCGTATGTTGGTCATATAACCCACTTTTCCCGAACTTCAACGCTCGATTCATTTGACCTCCAATCCTTATGAAACCTTCGCACTTATATAATACTTCATTAACCATCCAAGGGTCTTTATATCTCTTCCTTAAAGTATACTAAGCAAGGCAACTCCAACGATGTGAAATTCTCCCAAACAAGACTCTACCTTAACTTTCTCCGACGAGCTTTCTTCTTTTGCCTCAAATGTCTTTGGAATCTTAATTAGAATTATTAGGTATCCTTTCCCACTTGTAGGGACTTCATGTATATTCTAGACTCACGTTAGTCCATCCACAACACAATGACATGAAATATCCGAGGTGTAATTGTCACGACCCAACCTAGGTGGTCATGACGGCACTCCTGCTACCCTTAACGGGCACCTCTTAACATACTTTCACATCACATCTAGGTGAGCCACATAGCTAAATCGTGCTTTATGACTGTCATCATTCTAATCTCATTTGGGTGACAATTTACTTATATCATTGATAACATCTATGCCCAAATAAATGTACATAAGCCGACAAGGCTAACAAAATAATATCCCAAAATATAGGCCGACAAGGCCAAACATATCTAACCATATACACATGTCTACGAGCCTCTAAGAAGAGTATGTCATAACATATAGGCGGGGCGACCCCGGCCCCTTTTGCAAAAGAATCTATACCAAAAAGCCTTTAAAAAAA
>NW_026724310.1:0-5284 GCF_029784015.1 Lycium ferocissimum
AAAACACATATTAACATAAATAGTCTTTCTTTCAACATGCTAAATACATCAACTTCCGTTCTACTTTCACTTTTCATCCAATATCGATATTTTCATGTTTATCTACTAATTCAAGACCATTCAAACACATTTCAACACATTTCGCATTATTCCTCAAAATGCACAAGTTTTTCCATCAAACTATAATTCGTCCAAAACTTCCAACTTTCAACATAAATCATTTCCTTCCATTTCCATCACAAAGTTCCAACAACACAACTAACATACTAAGTAAAATTAAGGTTGCCAAGTGGGAACCACACGGCCACACACACACAATACACTCTCACGGCCACACACCTCAACACCCCACATTTCCATGATTTTTATTCAATTATAATCATCACAATACTTAAGGAATCTTCCATAACAAAAAAGAAAACATAAAATCCTTGCCTTCCTCAAGGCCATGACTCACGGCCAACACTACCCCATGCACACACAAGGCCATGCAACCTCACAACACAATTTCCATAATTCTCGTACAATTCTAATCATTATAACATAAACACTTATTCCACAACATAAGACATGGAAACCTTTACCTTTTCTTGAAATCTCAATCCCTTCCGCAAACGGCGTTCTTCGCTTAACCAATTATACTACGTCGTAGAGCGCCTTGAACTTGTCGGAATTAAAGAAAGCAAGATTTTTGAGTCAAGAATTGAGGCTCCAAATTTTTTCTTCTTTTCTTTCTTTCTTTTTCTCCCTTAGCCGATTGCTCTCCTTTTTTTCTTTCTTGTTCTTGCTTTGATTTTCTTGAAGTTTCTTGATCACTCCATCTTATAAATATTAATCACATGGGAAAATTAATTTAACTACGATTGGCTCCTTGGCACATAAGGTGGCCGGCCACTCCATTAATTTTGGGCCCAAATTTTCTCTTTTTCACAAATTGGGCCCAATAAGCAGAATCCTTATTTCAAAATTTCCGAAACAAATTTCCAAAATTCCAATTTTGCCCTTAGGTCTTATCCGGTGTTTTCGCGTTCAAGCTCTCCATAACCGGTTCACACATGCGAAGAAAATCCAAATATACCTGCTATACAAAAATTATTTCAACTTTCCAAATGTGCCAAAAATGCCGGATGTAACATTAAATTTGCCGGAACTTGGAAGAGAATACGAGGGGTAATTTTGGCCCAACTTGGAGAAAGAATATCTTTTAGTAGATGAGGAGTTTTGGAGCAAGATAAAAGCTTAAAATGAAGTTCGTCGAGTCTAGTTTCCAACCCAATAAACCGATCGTCGATAGGACATCAGAGTAGAGAATTATGGACTAAGGTTCGGCCGACAAAGCAAAAATGCATGCTACATTGCCGTTGCCAAGAATCGGCCAGCGCACCGCCTTGCTGCGCATCGCGCACAGTTGGACTTCGAGATCCGAATTTGACCCACTATTTAAGGACCAAATCTGGATCCAAAACCTCATTTTTCAGCCAAAATCCTCCAAAATATTTCCCAAACCTTTCTAGAAATTCTCCCAACTTCTATCCACTAGATTTTAACGCGAATTAAGTATAATCTCCGGATTTAAGGTCAGACAGCGCGTAGTTGTGATTATACTATCGTATTGCGTAAAACTTGGCTTAGATTCAAGGTTATAATTGAAGATATTACAATTTTAGTGGGTGAAAGATATGAATTTTCCTTATTAGTATTGATTTAAGCTTATCTACGGATGAAAAGTTACTAAATGAGCGTATAAGGAATTTATGGGTCGAAAAATTGGATAAAACATCGTGGTGGGATGTTTATGGAATATTTTTGTGTTGTTGGTAATATTGTTGTTGATATTGGTATTGTAGTTGTTGTTGTTGGTTGATGAGTTGAGATTTGGGCTAGGCATATAAACGAGAGGAGATCTTTTCGGCGTACTCTAGAAAGATTTATTTGGAGGCTTAGGATAAGTATATGACAACGGGCCTAATAATAGAATGAATTGTTTTCTTTGTAGATTTCAAGACGGGGAGGTAAGTTGGAGAGATCGAGCGAGCTTCCGGGTATGTTAAGGCTCGTCCCGTTTCTTTCAAAGGCATTATTCCTATTTTTTGATTCTATACATGACATCCATAATATTTTTACTCCTAGAAATGCCAAAAGTCTATAGGTTCTGAAGAATCTTACGATGACTCCAATCCTAGAGATTTTTTAGCCTAAGGTTCTAGATGATTTCATGACGTGACTGAGCGTGCTATATAATATATGGCCTCAGCTTATGTCTGAGTGTGCTATATAACATATGACCTCATCTTATGTTCGAGCGTGCTATATAATATATACTACCATTTACGAGCGTGTTATATAATATATGGCGTCACTATGTCCGATCACGCTATATAACATATGGCCTCGCTTTATGTCTAAGCGTGCAGTTATCTAACATACGTCTCAAATTTTTTATGTTATGGATCATTCAAAGTGAGACGTGGTAGTGGTGATGATTATGGTAGTGATGAAGATCCTTATTATCCAAACGAACTAAAGAAATAAACAAATTCCCAAAGACTCATTCTTAGCGTTAGGGATATTCGTATCCTTGACCTCTTAAGTCAGAGGCACCCATAAGTTGTGCGATTTCATAATATTGTCTAAATCCCGAAGGAACATTCAAAAGGTTTTATCTCTCCTATGCATTATACATTTGATTTTTGAGTCTCGAAGGAGACAAATGAAAAGGGAAAAGTTCCCTTTTTTAAGAAAAGGGAAGAAGTTCCCGTTTTGCGTTAAGTTCTCCAAGGGGATTTTTGATGGTTTTCAAAGGTTTTCATGCATTTGCATATTTACATACATGCACGACATCATTTCATGGGGAAGGGAAAAGGGCTAAGGCTTTATATATGCAAACCACCTAATCAGCTGGTGTTATATCCCGTATTTTGTACGTTGGGACATTCCGAGCAAATTGCGGAAAGTTAAGGGCAAGGCCATTCTCCGATTTTGTTTTAATGCGCAAGTCGCTTATAAGTATTATTGGTATGGAATATTAAGGGCAAACTTGGAATTTGGAAATTTTTATTCATAACTTGTTGGACAAGCCTTGTGGCCGTGTGGGTATAAGTGGTCCCCTATATTTTGGCCAATTGTTTTAAGCCATAAAGGGGCATGTGTTCATTTCATATTTGTAGGGGGCATGTATATATATACGTATAATTCATGACCATGCAAGACATATTCATCACCTTAAGAAAATTTAGAAAATTGGAGAAAAAGGGAGAAAAAAAGACCGGCAGGGGCATGTGGCCACCGGTATGGATTATGTATTATTTATATATAGGGGGATGACCAAAAAAAATATATTCATTATTTTGCAAAGTCTGAAAACTCATAGAAAGAAAAATAAGAGGAGACTTTCGGCAAGGGGCAAAAGTGATGTCCAAAATTTGGTCATGAACAATTATTTTCTTTCTAGTCTCTACTAATTGGAGGGTCCTCTACAACGTGGAGTAGTCGTTGGAGCGAGTAAATCGTTTGTTCCGCCTTGAACACCCTAGCCAGTGGAAAAGTTAAGTGAAAGAGGTAGGTTTGATTTCTTTTCATGTTTTTTAGGTGTTTGTGCATGTTGTGGTATGTAGAAATGAATGAAACCATGAAGTTATGTTTGTGGAAGTTTGGCCGTGTAGGGGTGCATGGGGTAGGAGAAATGAATTAATGTTATTTAGTACTCTAGTTGATGTTGTTGTAGATTTTGTGATGGAAATGAAGGTTTGATAACTCAAAGTGAAGTTGTAATTGGTTATGGGCTGATTTAGAACATAATGTGATTTCAAGATAGTTTCTTGTTTTGATGAAAATGATGTTGTACTATGGAATTGTTCATATAGCTTATGAATTCGGGAAAAAGAAAATGTGTCATCCTGTTCCTAATGTAGTTGGAAGATTTCGAGTGGAATGGCCTATGGTTTGGGTTGTCTTGAATATTGTACGGATTGTTTGAAATGTTCTTGAATCTTGTTTGGTGGTCTCGGGTTAGAATTGGAACGTGTGATCATTGATGTTAGTTTGAATGTATGTATTTGAATGGAAGATAAATGGAATGTTGATGAGTTATGTAGAAAAGAATTATTAACGTTAGAATGCGTTTTGAATCTATTGTCGATGTTGTTTACATGATGGTTGGTGTTGTTGTTGAAGATTTAGCCGAGTCGAATTCTCGGGATGTTGGTTTATAGGGGAGATCTTAAATTTACGTAAATAAGTGATGGCTTGGAATCGGATTCTTAAGTGCTTATGGCTAATGGTTGATATCTAATGATATTATTGTAGATGGTGAGAACCGAGATTTAAGTTTGACTAAACGTAGGAAGCGAACAAGGTATGTAAACTCATCCTTCTTTTCTTTTGGCATGTCTTAGACGAAAGTAAGGTATGACATGATTTGTGCCTTGGGGTAACTCCATTCTTAAATTCCGAGCATGTTTATGACTCTTGTTTGCTTCTTGATGTTGACATTCTTTATATGGTCGGACTATGGTCGTTAAGTCTTATGTATGATTGAATTTCAAATGTTGCAAAAGGTTTTGTTCTTAAAGGTCCTATGTCTAAAAATTCGTAAATTTCATAAACGAACCGGATGGCTTTGATATGTATAAATAATCCATAACGTATAAGGCCCGTAACACATAGGCGGGCTCGGATTGATTGACATACGTCTGATCCCCACGGTTTTTTATATACTTATAATATTTGTTATGTTTCCGAGTAGTGTCCCAAAAACATTTGATATAACTTTTTTCCCGATTTTCAAATGACGATTCATTCGCTTACTTCATTGAGTCTCGAAAATGATTTATGTGCATATGGTTTCTCACTACTCGCTCGTGACAAGCTCCTATGTCTTTCAACGATTCCGGACCAGATACGTATTCGTGCACATTCCTGCATTATTCAAGTCCCTCACTGAGGGCCGGGGCACGCTATACTATATATATGATGTGATGATAGAGGCGGCGGCCGGGATGACATATGATGATTCTATTCACCGAGTCCCTCACTAGAGGGCCGGGACACGCTATGTATATATATAGATGACATGATGACATGATTTTACTTACCGAGTCCTCCTAGAGGGCCGGGGCACACTATATGTTTTTTCGTGATTTTATGACATTTACATACATGATATATGTTTTTCAAAGGCAAGTCTTTGATTTTCTATACTCTTTATTTCAGAGATCCCCTTGTATTTCTCTTTACTACCAAATTTATCGGCCCCCTTTTTCGGGGGTTTTTCCCCCGCAAAGCA
>NW_026724311.1:0-6854 GCF_029784015.1 Lycium ferocissimum
TTGAGTTCAAATGTATGTGTTAAGGATATGCATAGTTATATGTGACGTAAGAATGCTAAAATATGATATGCTTATGATGCGATTATGACACGATTAAAGATGAAAGGATAACATGTTCATGAAACAAATGATAGCGATAAACCTACGATAATGTATGATGACAAGTACATGAAGTATATGGTGTCTATGCACAAATATATGTACTATGGCGAGATGATGATGCATGTACGATATGAGACATATGTGATGTGATCGAGCCCTCGTGGCCGAATACGAAATGCTGTCGAGCCTATGAGGCCGAGATACGGATAACGATCAAATGTGTATAAATATATGCGACATTATGATAAGTATATGTATGTGTATGATGAATGCAAGATGATGACTAGATATGTTAAGGTCATGATACACCTATGTGATGTATGTGTATATATGTGTGTATCGAGCCCAAAAGGGCCGAGTACGAATGCCATTAAATCTATCGAGCCCACGAGGGGCCGAGGTACGTATACCGCTAAGCCCATCGAGCCCATGGGGGCCGAGTGCGTGTAATCCCGTACCCGTCGAGCCGAAGGGCCGAGTACGTATACCGATAATGCAATCGAGCCAAGAGGGCCGAGTACGTATGCTAGTGAACCCATCGAAACAGAGGGGCGAGTACGAATGTTACTAATCCACATGAATACGAGTACGAATGATACAATCCACATGAATACGGACGAATGATACTAATCTATATGAATACGAATATGTTATATGTATGATTACGATCATATGGGTCACGCCCGTGAGTACGGATGAGATAAGTATATGATATCTTTACGAGTACGCTTATGCTATGTATATGACAAGGATTAGAGTACGGATATGTTAATACCATGTAAGTGCGAGTAAGGGCCATGTATACGCAAAGTATGTGAGTACGAGCATGGTATGACGGGGAGACTAGATACGACGGTAAGTAAGTAAAAGATATGAATGTATGTATACGAGCACGAAATAGAACATGGAACGTCCCTACGGAAAACAAAGTACTATGAAGGAGAATGTTAATGTCTCCCATCTTATGTTATTTCATATATTATCGTTACGTTTCTCCATCATTACGTCGATGCTTTACATACTCGGTACAATATTCGTACCGACGTCCTTCTCTTTGATGTTGTGGTCATGCCCACAGTAGACAGTGAGACGGCAAGGTGCCGATTCACGGTAGCCATCGAGCGGAGTTGCGAAGCCCTCCTTTAGGAGGTGCTATTTCGAGACATCATTTTGTGTACATGTATTTTGGGCAAAGGCGGGGTCTGTCCCGTCCATATGTCTAGTATTCCGGTAGAGAGGCTTGTAGATACGTATGTGTGGGTAGTATGATCCCGTAGTCATTATGTAAATGAAAGCTTATGTACATTATTATTATTTTGGTAGCCCCAAAGGGCCTACGTTATATAAGTAAATATGTTCGATATGAAAGTCGTTTTCTATGATTGTATACGGTAAGGGGAAAGAATAAGGCAGGTTAAACGATAGAATGAGGGGTGCTCGGTGGTCGGCCTCGGGTACCCGTCGCGCCCGTAGGTCGGGTCATGACAAAAGTGGTAGAGCAAGTTCGGTCCTAGGAAGTGTCTACGAGCCGTGTCTAGTAGAGTCTTGTTTATGGTGTGTTGCGCGCCACGGCGATAAACGAGGCTACGGGGCATTAGGAAAAATGACCATCTTTCTTCATGAAGATCGTGCGATAGAGCCAAGTATAAGATGAAATTCCTCCCTAATCAGTATGTTATGATTTCAGAAATGCCGCCAAAAGGGAAAGCTAAAGCCGCCCAGAGGGGTGAGATTACGACCAGGAGGCAGGCAGAAATAGAGCCGCCTATGAACATAGATGAGGGCGAATCACATGATGGGGTTCCATCTAATACCTCCACCACTCCGCCCGTTACGGAAGAGCAAGAAGGGGCTTCAGCTCCAGCTCCCATGCCTACGTACCTCCACCCTCTACCAAAGCCAACAAGTGGCCGAGGCCATTAACTTATTGACACAGCTAGTTGCCGCCCAAGCCCGAGCCGGGTAACGTGGGCCGAGTGATTGTTCGGCTAATACCGAGCCCGTGATTTTATGAGTTGAATCCCCTGAGTTTTTCGGGTCAAAGCTAGGATGAAGACCCTCAAAGTTTTATTGATGAAATGTTAAGGACATTGAGGATTATCCATGCCTACGGCAAACCGAATCGGTGGAGTTAGCATCTTATAGACTCGAGATGTGGCGGTTCTATGGTATAACAACAATTGGAGATCGTCAAGAAAGAGAATGCGCCCCTCCGGGGCTAGAATTTGTAGATGCCTTCACCCGCCACTATTTGCCGCCCGAGGTCCGCCGAGCTAGAGCGGATAGATTCTTGAAATTGAAGCAAGGCAATATGAGTGCCGGGAGTACGGCCTTCCGTTTAATTCGTTGGCTAGATATGCTCCCAACCACAGTGGCCGACATGGGGGATAGGATGCACGGATTTGTGAGCGGCTAGGGCCACATCTATATCGAGAATGTTTAACGGCTTCATTGCAAGACGGGATGGATATTTCCGCATTCAAGCCCATGCCCAAAATTTAGAAGAGCAACAACGGTTAAAGGGGTGAACGTGAAGGTGACAAGGGGCAAAGAGAGGGGCCGATCCACGGGGTGCCGATAGCGGCTATAGAGGAAGATCGAGGAAGTCATACTCTAGACACTCGTGCCGTGGGTCCGATTACCCATTCGTTCCCGGACCGAGTCGAGTTTCAGAGTCGGGCTCTCAAATAGAAGTTGATTCGGGCTAGACGAAATCGTCCATACCACAATGTACCGGTGCGGTAAACAACATCGGGGACCATGTCGAGGGGATCGGATGTTTGCTATAGTTGTGGACATCGAGTCATATTATGAGAGAGAGTGCCCATTTCGAGCGGATGGCGTGCGGTCCGGCCCGGGGATCCGTACCGGTCTTCATTATCCATACGCCCCGCGGGACGAGACTCCCAGACATTAGCAGTGCGGGGTAGAAGCAGGGGGAGAGCATCTAATTCAAGTGGTCCTCAGCATCGTACGTATGCATTGGCTGAGCGACAGGATCCAGAGTCACTCCCCGATGCCGTCACAGGTATATCTACATTTTTGATTATGTGCTAAAGGAAGAATAAATAATTGTAGCAATAAGCAAAGTATAAATTGAGAAGTTATATTATGTAGCGATGGTAATGGGGAAAGAATGATATGTTGTCACGACCCAACCCCGTAGGCCGTGACTAGTGCCCGAACTGGGCACCCATACGTGCCAAAAGCCACAAATAATAACTCAGATATTTAGAAAAATTTGGGCAGAGTTTCCTTTGTTTTTCTTACTAACCAAAATTTACCTGCACGCAGAAAATACCAACAAGGGCCACACAGGGCCAACGTATCCACATATACATATATAGGCGAGCCGACAAGGCTGCCGCGGTGAATAAACCGCCCAAACATACAATGCGTGCATATAGCACGGTACATAACCACACCCCTACGTACATGTCTACGACCCTACACACAGTAACAAAGTCATATGACGGGACGGACAGTGGCCCCGCCGTGCCCTGAACAAATATACACAAATGTAACAAAAGGCTGTACCAAAATCTGGGCTCCGGACAAAGGAGCTCTCCAAAATAGCTGAACAGGAGTCCTAAGCTGGCGGCTCGCTCAAACGGGTACTAGCACCTGCGCGGCATGAAACGCAGCCCCCCCCGAAGAAAGCGGGGTCGACGAAAATGTACTGAGTATGTAAAGCATAGAATATAGTAAACAGGATCATAACTAGGCTGGGGTTCACAGAACAAATACAGTATCAACACAAATCAGAAGACAGAGAATCAGAAAACTTGCCTTAAATCGTGCATCATATATATCCGTGTCATGTCATAATATCATCATACATACATACCGTACCCGGCCCTCTAGCGAGGGACTCGGTGAAATGTCGCATGCGTACCGTACCCGGCCCTTTATGAGGGACTCGGTCGTACCCGGCCCTTTCGGGACTCGGTGAATGATCACATCTTCGTACACCGTACCCGGCCCTTTCGGGACTCGGTGAATGAATCATATAAGTATCACGTATAGCACTCATGTAATCATATGCACATAACAACTAAATAATCAGACTACTTTCCAGAATTCGAGGACCAAGTGTGTTTACCGACATTCAGAAGTGCATAAGCAAGTTTTAGATTGATCGGAATTAGTAAGTGAAAGTTATGAGCTTCCGCGGTCGTTTTACGAGTCAAAACATGTCATACAACTCAATGGAATAGTCAATCAACTATCTTTTAGTAATTAAGATAATAACCAAAAGCTTCCTTTTAAGTTTCGCTTAAGTACGTCAAACAGTGTGTCATAAGGAAATCTCGGAATACGTGGGCCCACCTCGGTCAAGTTGAGGCGGTGTACCCAATTTGTCATCGTTAGGCCTGATGGAGTCATGTACCAAAGATTCAAGGCCATCTAATTCCTTTTGGACAAGTACTAACTGTTTAAACGATCATTTGAACAAAACATGAGTTTCTTAGTTCAATTGTATTGAATGAAAAAGAGTCAAATTCAAACTCGGGCTTTTACGAGTAGAGTCGTCCCCTAAGCCCGAACCTTGGCCTAACACACTTAGGACATGCCAAAGGAAGGAAAGGAAGTGCTTCACATACCTTATAGGCTTCTTACGCCTTTCGAAATTCACTTCCCGTTTCGCCAAAAATCTGCAAATGGTCACATTGACCAGTTACTATTCATGAGACTTACAATTTCCAAACTTAACCAATATTATTCTATAACAATTTGGGCAGCATCTCCCCTATACACACAACATCCCCGAGATTCAACTCGGCTCGTTTCAACAACAACCAAACCAACAACCAAGCTACAACATTAACAATCAACTCAAAATACATTCTAACATCAATAGCTCTTTTTCTACATAACTTCAACAACATTCATAATATACTTTCTTCAACTACTTACGACCAAACTAATATCAACGTTTACATATTCGATTACCAATCCCAAACCCATTCAAACCATATACGAGATCACTGTAAGCAATCCATACAATATTTCCAATAACCCAAATATTGTTCCATTGTACCCGAATTGGCCCCCAAGCCCAAGAACAACATCAAATACATTCTTATCTTCCAAATTCATGATTTATACCATTAAGCCACACACTAACAATGCAATATTCGTAAATGCGAAAATTACATAAAATTTGCATAAACTCCCAAATCATCTTTTAACCAACATAACATTATTCTAAGTCATTAAACTTGCATTTCTCATCCTAGAATTCATAACGACAACAACTAACACGCTAACGACAATTCATTCATTTCCAACTACACAAAGGGGAGCCATTCGGCCAACCTCCAACACACACCTAAAAATGATTCCCATTCTTTACTTCACACTACAACAATCAAAACATGCTAATTAGAATTAATACATGGCTTCCAACACCACATGTACATGCACGGCCAACACCACCTACACAACTTCAACCTCAACTTGATTTCTATCATGAATTCCTTTCATTTTAGCATTCAACAACACATATAAACCATTCATAACACGTAAAACAAAATCACAACTCACCTTTCTTCTTCAACTTCTCAACTTGCCTTAAGTGGCGGATAGAGAAAACAAGCAATCTAACGCTTCAAACAACACTTCCACGTTATTGAGCACCCTTGAATTAGCAACTTTGCTTGAAGAATTTATTTTTTGATGGCTTAAAATTTGATCTTCAATTTCCAAGAGGTGGCCGAACCTCTTCTTGCTCTTGCTCTCTCTCAAGTTTTCTTGAATTCTCTTGAAAATTCTAAGTGTTGTAGTGTACATAAAGATGACTAAGTCATCTTTTATAACACCAAATATTAACCATCCATGTGGCCTAGGCCCACCCCAAGGTGGCCGGCCACATGGTGCTCTTTTTTTCTTTTTTTTTTTTGAATTTTTCCAACTTTCCAAAAATGGCATACTTACTAAAAATGGACATTGCCTCCAAGTGTTTCCTTAATATTTCCATACCATTAAAATCATACACAATTTAAGCTTTTAAGACAAGCAAAAGTCTCTTCTTCACTTCTCGGGGTAGTCTTGTTCTCAATTAATCAAAGTTGACTCGTATTTTCCCGACGTACGAAATACGGGATATAACATATGTGGTATTATGGTTCTCAAGTTTAAGAAAGTAAGATGTGAAGGGTGATGATAGCGATGAGGATGAGTACGACTATAAGAAGCTACTTATGTATAGAGTAAAGGGAAGAGGGAAGATATGGGTATGATAAGCCCCCACATATAGATTATCGTAGCTATGGATCATCAGAAACAGCATGAATAAGATGCGGTATAGTAAGAGGCATATGAATTAAAGATTTGAAGGCAAGACTGTGAATTTAAAAAAAAAAAAAAAAAGGGTATAGGCAAGGCCCAAAAGGGGGGGGGGGGGGGGGCGAGCGAGGAAAAGAAACGCAAGTGTAGAAAGTTAACGATAGACCCTAAGACGTGTCAAATAGATGTGATAAGTGATGATAGTAACGATGTTAAGAAATGCTTATGATCTTATATGTATATGTGCCTATATAGAACATTATGAAACCCCGGCTTGTATGACCGGGTAGAGTACGATATACGTGTATGAATATGTATACATAATGACGAGCACGCACCACTACAGTTAAGTACGGATGACCCTGGGCATAAAGCCGGGCAGTATGTGGGTAGACGATTCTTCGTAGTCGGGTACGTTGTGTAAATATTATGTACACGCTATGTAAGTATGTATACGAATATGT
>NW_026724312.1:0-5424 GCF_029784015.1 Lycium ferocissimum
TTTGGTCAACTAAACAACCTAGTCTCCTAAGACTTAGTGATTGGTTCGCCAAACATTAAGTTCAAAGATGACAAAGTTTGTAGTGCTTGTGCCAACGGGAAACAGGTGAGATCATTGTTCAAATCGAAAAAGGTAATCAGTACAACTAATTCTCTGGAACTGGTCCAGATAGATTTGTGTGGACCAATGAGAGTAATGAGCAGAGAAGGTAAGATGTACATGTTTGTTGTTGTTGATGATTTCACCAGATTTACATGGATACTGTTTCTTGCATCTAAAGATGAGGCATATGACACATTTGTGATCTTGATAAAAATGTTATAGAGAACATTAGGAAACAAACTGATGTCAATCAGATCTGACCACGGAACTGAATTCAAAAATGCAAAATTCGAAGAATATTGTTCCACAAATGGCATTGGCCATAACTTTTCTGCCCCTAGAACCCCATAGCAAAATGGAGTAGTTGAAAGGAAGAATTGGTCCTTAGAAGAGATGGATGGAATAATGATGCCTGCCAGCGATATTTGCCAGAAACTTTTAGGCCGAAGCCATAAACACTACCTGCTACATTCTAAATAGATGCATGACTAGGTCTATGTTGAATAAAACTCCTTATGAACTGCTTAAATGAAGAAATTCTAACATCTCTCATCTAAGAACTTTTGGATGTCAATGCTTAGTTCACAACAATGGAAAAGAGTCTCTAGGGAAGTTTGATGCACGAAGTGATGAGGGAATTTTTGTAGGATATGCGCAAAACAACACATCATACAGGGTGTTTAACAAAACAACTATGCTGATAGAAGAAAATGTACATGTTGTCTTTGATGAATCAAGTGTTATTTATGAGAAACAGGTACCGAATGATGATGAGGACCCCATATGCAGTTATACCATGAGAGCAGTGCAACTGAAAATGAAAATGAGCCAAGTAAGTCATTTGATAATTCAAGTCTGTCGATAAGTGAAGAGCAAGGCTTGCAGATAGGGGGAACAACTGATGCAACCCCTGATGAACCTAGTTCACTATCACACCCCACCCTTGGTAAGGCGTGATTGGTACGCGGCACCTTACGGAAATCGAGCGAACCAACTTATAACTTGTATTCTCTATGTCTCGAATGACAAAATAAGGCTAAGGCTAGCTATGAACGTAATATCATGTATAAATATATGTCCAATGGACCCATGATGCCAATATAACGACCGACAGAATATACGAAGCTATACACAGGAACTGTCTGCAAAGCCTCTATGAACATGACTGAAGTATACAAGTCGGGACAGGGCCCCCGACATGCCCCTGAACAAAAATCATACAAACAAAGATATGCATCCGGACTCCGCAATGCTCCGGAAGAAGTGGAGCTCACCAATCATAACTTCGGTACACGAAGGCCTACGATGAAAGATCCTCGTCTTGTCTATCCACGCTGCGGGCATTAACGCAGCGTCCACAAGAAGGGACGTCAGTACGAGCAATGTACTAAGTATATAAGGCATGAATAGTAGCATAGCAAGAGATACCGAACATGAAAAATAATATAATGAACGTATGAAGATAAAGTAAGGTAAAAGAGATCAACTTGTGCCTCTAAATACCCTTTTAAGGCGAATGTCGTGCATGCTTAGCTTTTTAAAAAAAGACTTTTCCATATATATCGATATATAATATCCTGTCCGGCCGTTAAGGCGCGATAATATATATAGCATCTTGCCCGGCCATTAAGGCACGGTAATATATATATATATATATACACATAGCATCATGCATGGTATTATCTTACCCAGCCATGTAGGCTCGGTGTCATCTTACCCGCCCCTTTCGGGACTCGGTGTCATCTTACCCGGCCCTTTCCGGACTCGGTGTCATCTTACCCGGCCCTTTCGGGACTCGGTGTCATCTTACCCGGCCCTTTCGGGACTCGGTGTCATCTTATCCGGCCCTTTCGGGACTCGGTGTTATCTTACCCGGCCATGTAGGCTCGGTATTATCCCCAGCTAATCAGTGGGATGCAATGCATACATACATACACACACATAAAAAAAATACATACATGAAATCAACACCATCATTGGCTTTACCATTATCATCATATCATTCCTGAAGGATTAACCATCGTAGGATGAAATCGACAATGTCACGGGAATCTTGAGAATCATGAACTTAAATAACATTGGAAATAGAATCATTATCTTTGCTACATCTCACCTCGAATGAACGAATAACATGAGGTGAGACTATCAACAATATGTAAGATCTAAGGATTCATGGAATGGCTCAGCAATCTCATAATGCTCTCAAATCATAGCTTCGGAGTTGCTAGAAGAGAATCATCATCATCGTCACAGTCATCATAGAACATAGTTCATTTAACATCATAAGAAGCTTTAAGAGTCATGAACTTCTAGCTTTTGAAAACAAGGAGGTTATGAAAACATTTATGGGATCATAACTTAGGAATCATGCCTTTGAAAGAAAGGGACGAGCCTTAACATACTTGTTCAGCCTCCAATTATCTACACTTATTCGTCCGAGCTCGCAAGTCTACATTTAAGAGGATTCACACAATCGTTAGACTCACCCTAGTATGTTTGTGCTAAGCTTTCAAGTCAAACTATTTTATATCCTGCCGAAAATCGGGCAGCATTTCCCCTATTTATATGCCTAGCCCGAAATCTTAATTCAGCAACCAACAACAACAATACCAATACCAACATCAATAACATCATTTTCAACACCAATATATACCATAAAATAGCCCACACGCTGTTTTCCAACTTTCATAACTAACCAACTTACTACACAATTATTTAACGACTTTGTCTCCGTAAATAAGCCTTAAACAATACCAAAAGAGAAAGATTCATACCTTTTTCCTTGTTAAGACAGCAATATTCTCAATATCCACGCTAAAATCCACCGCAAAACAATACTAGAATCATAATCATGTGTTACCCGGACATAAACCACTACTCCGCGACTTAAAAATTGCTCACTTTTTGTTTCCCTCTCTCTCTCTCTCTCTCTCTTCAATTTTTGGAATTTTCCAGGAAAACCTGATGAAAAAAAGGGGTTATTACCCTTTATATAGGGGTCAAATTCGGGTCGGGTTCCTGTTTTGTCCATTTCACTATGATATGTAGCAGGGTCGATACAGGAGGCAGTACTGTAGCACGCGTTTCTGCTCTGTCAGCTGAACTTGTAATATCCATAATTCTCTACTCTGATGTCCCATTGACGAGCGGTTTGTTGTGTTGGAACCTAGACTCGACGAACTTCATTTTAGGATTTTGTTTCACTTCAAAACACTTCATATGCTAAGAGATATTCGTCCCTCAATTTAGACCAAAATTTTCATATAAAACATTACCCATCCTTTCTCCAAAGTCGTACTACTCCATTTCTTCCACTCATTTCCTTATAAAACCTTCCAAAGATGCCTTTTATGCATCCTTCTCTCATTAAGTATATATAATGCTTGCTCCTTATATTCCAAAGTGATTTTACTTAACTATAACTCAACGTACTTATGTTTCAAATTTGATAAGTACTTCTTCGAAGATACGGGGTGTAACATTCACCAAGTGAGGTTCAGAATAAAAACTCCTTAACCCCACAAGGATTAGTTTCAAGAAGATTTAAATATTAAGCATATCATTCCATAGATAATGTATTGTCGAATCTAAACTCAAGGTTCACTACAAGATCCATGTTAAAGGATCTATGTGCCTTTAATGCGTTCCTATCTATTATTGAGCCCAAAAATGTTAACAAGGGTTTTCAGGATGTAGATTAGATTATTGCAATGCAGGAGGAACTTAATCAGTTTGAGAGAAACAAGGTATGACACCTTGAACCAAGACCAAAGGATAGAATAATAATCGGCACAAAATGGGTGTTTCGAAACAAACTGGATGAGAATGGAATAATCACACGAAATAAGGCAAGGTTAGTGGTCCAGGGGTATAATAAAGAAGAAGGGAAACATTTGCCCTAGTGGCAAAGGAGGGAAACATTTGCCCTAGTGGCAAGATTAGAAGCAATAAAGCTCCTTATAGCATTTGCAACCAACATGGAATTTACACTCTACCAAATGGATGTGAAGAGTGCCTTTTTAAATGGGTACTTGAAAGAGAAAGTATATGTCAAGCAGCCTCTAGGTTTCGAAGATGCTGAACACCCTGAGTATGTTTACAAGCTCGACAAAGCGCTCTACGGACACAAGCAGGCTCCAAGAGCTTGGTACGAAAGGCTATCATAACTTCTTCTAGCATATGGCCACACTAGAGGAAAAGTAGGCAACACACTGTTCTTGAAGGTCAAAGGAAAGAACCTGTCAATGCAAGTTTATGTGGATGACATTATCTTTGGAACTACAAATGAGTCAATGACTGAAGAATTTTCTGAATTAATGGGGAGTGAGTTTGAGATGAGCATGATGGGAGAACTGAACTTCTCTTTAGGACTATAAATCAATCAAATAGCAACGGGCACCATGATCCATCAACAGAAGTATGTTAAGGAACTACTTAAGCGGTTCAAAATGGAAGATACGAAGGCAAGTGATACTTCTATTGCAACAGTCACAAAGCTCACCTTGGATAAAGTTGGTCCACCAATTGAGCAAAACTATATAGTGGTATGATTGGCTCCCTTTTGTATCTCAGCTAGTCGACCTAACATTGTATTCGGTGTGGGATTATGTGAAAGATTTCAACCGAATTCTAAAGAGTCTCATCTAAAAGTTGTGAAAAGAATCTTGAGATATTTGAAAGGAACAAGTGAGTTGGGGCTATGGTATCCTAGAGGTAGCAACTTTGATCTAATTGGATATGCTGATGCTGACTACGCAAGGTATTTGGTAGATAGGAAGAGCAATTGGGCTGGTGTACGGCACACTTTCGGATCATGTTTGCTCTCCCGGGCGACAAAGAAATAAAATTTTGTGTCACTATCTGTTATATCCCGTATTTTGTACATTGGGACATTCCGAGCTAACTACGATGAGTTAAGGACAAGACTATATTTCGGGATACGAGGTAGAGACTTTTAACCTCCGATTTTGTTTTAAGGCACAAGTTGCTTATGATTTTATTGGTGTGGAATATTAAGGAAAATTTGGGGTTAAAAGTGAATTAAGAGAGTTATTATTTCATGAAACCAAGCCAAGTTGGCTGTGTGGCTTATGGGTGGCTCCCGCCATGGCTTGCCAAATTTAATTCATCCAAGCCATGTGTGGGGCATGGTACACATGGATGAATTATATATGTACATAATAGATGACCAAGCAAGACAATTAGTCATCTTTTCAACCTTAGAAGCTTGAGAAACATGGAGAAAACAAAGAGAACCATTCGGCCAAGGGTTGGCCGAATATGGTACCATGGAAAATTTATCAAAAAAAAAATTTTCCCCTT
>NW_026724313.1:0-5260 GCF_029784015.1 Lycium ferocissimum
TGTCCTTCATTAGACCCACCCATATTTTAAAACCCGATAAGCTCATGCCCAAAAACCCCAAACCCGTAGATTGTCCCCTTCTAGCAATCCGGGTATTATTCAAAGCATCAGAAAACCAAGAATCAGCTTTAAATCAAGTAAAGCCGACCCTAAAGATTCAGGCTTTACAGGAAGAGAAATAATCTAATACGTGAAGATGTAGTGGACCTATCGTGTTCTTCAAGCATGTTTTGAAAGTCTTCATCTGTGGTTACGGAGATGAGTGAATCAAGTTCCTCGTTTGGGAGCTGGTTTTTAAGATAAAAGGACGTTACCGTAAAGGTACGGGAAAGATGTGATGTAAGTGCGGACAGGGATGATATGGTGGTCGACGGTCAACGGAGACTACACGGTTATCACCACCGGCGTAACAGAGAGTTTTATCGTGGGGACGTTGGATTATGTGGCCACCATAGCTGCATAAAAGGCGGATTTTGGTGGTGGGTGTGGGGAGAGGTGGTAAGTCTAAGAGGGAATCTGACGTGGCGGTGGTACACGGCGGTGCTGGTGCTGGTGGTGGTGGTGGGTCCATTTTGGGGGTGGGGATCTGGTATGGGGGGGAACAAAGTGAGAGAGATTGGGGAGTTGTGGGATTTTTTAGAAGGAACCTTTTTTCGCTTTTTTTGGCTTTTTGGAAGTGTGATCTTTAGATTTCTTTTGATAATAACGTTCAAACGCCTCAACAAAATAAAAGATCTAAAGGAAAGCTGCTCCCCTCCAACTTTTTGTCCTGAAATAAGAAAAGAAAAAAAGTTTTATTAATAATAGAGTTTTTTTTTTTTTCGGTTTAGTGATAGTAATAGAATACATTAGCCAATTTTTTAAGTACACAAGTAGAGTACAGCCCAAATAAATTGAAAGCTAAACTTGAGTCAAATGTTAACATTTTGGGTCCATAGACTGGTCAAGAAGGTACATAAAATTTCGTTTGGTAATATTTTGAGACAAACCAAAATATTAGACAGTAATTTATTGATATATTATCTTATATAATCTTTTGTTTATATATAATTTTAAAAAGAGGAAGTTAATAATAGGATATTATTTAAGTTAATTAGTAGTAGTACTTATCTCAGATTTCATGTCACATACATGAGACAAGGTTTAAGGAATAAGGAAAGTAAATAATTAAGGCAAATTACTGTCGAACATAGAATAGAAAAAAGGAAAAAAGGGGAAAATGGAATGTTCAGTGAAATCTGAGTTGGCATCCCTTTGAAATATAGCTGGCAAATGCATGTGGTGGGGTAAATAACAGATTAACAAGAGTACAATGAACTGTTTCCTCCTTGAAATATTTCTCCCTCAGTCGTTCGTCCCTTTTATTTATTCATTTTAACTCTCTCAGCGTTTTTGGGAAAAAAAATCTTTATTTTTTAAAATTTAAAGTCAAAATAAATTAGAAATATATATGATTAAAAATTTTTTTAAAAAATTTAAAAATAATTTTTTCTTTGGAGCAAATTAACTAGAAAAAAAAAAAGATCAGAAAAATTTGGGGACACAAAAATAAAAAAGGGAATTGGAAAAAAAGGAAAACAATCTATTTTGATATTCGTTAGTTAATTAGTTAAACAGTTGAGGCTACTACTATATTATATAACAGACTAAACCGGCAAAAATTTTTATCCGTGGTTTGCCTTTGACAGTGCACTTTTTTTTGGGGAAACATGCCCCCTACTCATAAGTATTCTCCTCATTTACTTTTCCTTCTAGATTTTTTTTTCTTTTTTTGTACTATTTTTACTACATCAATTTTCCTTTTTATTGTACATGCTGCTTTACAGCAAGTATTTAGTAAATTAAGTGGGAAATGTATCTTATTTATACAAAAAAATTGCATACAAGATGAAAATGACCAAAAGGGTAAATTTCCAAAAAAAAACCAAAATGGTATCCTTTTTTTTTCAAAAAAAGGGGTTTTTGGGAAAACCCAAACGAAATCCCATTTCCCTTTTACCCGAATTATTTCTAAAAATTTTTTTTTTTTAATTTTGGTGCTTTGGAAATGCAAAATGGCTTTAAAAAATTTTTTTTTTTTAATTTCGTTTATAAAAACGAAAGTAAAAATAAAAATATTTTTGGCTTTTTTTTGGGATCCAACGAAATAGGAAAAAATTTTTTTTTTTTAATTTGTTTTTTTAAAATTTTAAAAAAAAAAAAAAATATATATATATTTTTAAGGGAAAGTCCCGGGAGGGGGGGGGTTTTTTAGTTGTGTTTAAGAAAAAGTCCCCAAAAGGGGTTTTTTGGTTTTTTAAGTAAAAAGTGGGAGGGGGGGATTTTTAGACATCGGAACCATACATATTGGGGAAAACTATAAGATTTTTTATACCCAAACCAAAAAACACGTAATGTTATAAAAATTCATATAAAACTTTTCAACATTATTATTATTAAAATTGTATTTTCTACACGTAATGGGCATAAAAGTTTCCCCAAATTTTCCTTATAAAAAACTTTTGTTATTTTTAAGGAAAATTTCCCCTTTTAGGGGTCTTTTAGTTATGTTTAAGGGACCCTTTTAAGAAAAGGCTTTTTTAAAAAGTTTCCCTTAAAATTTAAAAAAAAATATATTTTGCTTCAAGGGAAGTCCCCCGGAGTTTTAGTTGTGTTTAAGAAAAGTCGGGGGGAAGTTTTTAGGGAAAGAAAAAGTCCGGGGAAAGCACTTTTAGTTATTCTCGGAACATACATATTGGACAAACTATATATATATATTTCATTCATTTAAAGAAATGGGATGAATATATATATATTTTTGTTTTTTATAGTACCCAATCTCATAATAACATTTTCCCCTTCGGATAAGTATTTCTGTGGGGAAGTGGAATAAAAATGAGTATGATCATAAAGTACAAAAATATTAGTTGGTGCCATGGCAATAATGGGAAACCCTATCTCTTATGGAAGACTAACCCTATTTGGGAACAATTGGACGACGTTACTTCCCTCTTCGTTTTTTTTCTTCTTTTTTCCTTCTAAGAAAATTCTTTACATAAATTTTAAATTCTTTGTTTTTATTTCAATCTTTATATAGGGGGAAATTTGGGTACTCACAAAAAACAAAAATATATATATATTCATCCCATTTCATTGGTAAGAAAGAAATATATATATATAGTTTTCGCAATATGTTGGGTTCGTTTAAAAAAAATCGCCCCCCGCGGACTTTTTTTAAAAAACAAAAGTCCGGGGGGGACTTTCCCCGAAAACTTTTATATTTTTTTTAATTTCGGGAAACTTTTTAATTTTTAAAAGGGGTTTATAAAACTTTTAAAATATCCCTAAACAAGTTTTTTTAAGGTATAAAAAAGTTTGCCTTATAAAACAAAAATTTAAGGGGAAAAATTTTTCCCTTTTCGGGGAAACAGTAAAATTTTAATAATAATGTTGAAAAATTGATATGAATTTTTTATCAACATTACGTGTTTTTTGGTTGGCATAATAAAATTTATAGTTTGTGAAAATTTTAGGTTCTATGAATAACTAAAATCCCCTTTTGGAATTTTCTTAAAAAAAAAAAAGTGCCCCTCCGGCTTTTTTTTTTAAAACAAATAAAATTTGGGATTTTATTTAAAAACAACTAAAAACCCCCCCTCCCCCCGGACTTTTAATTAAACCCTAAAAATCCCGGGGGGGGGCGGACTTTCCCCTAACATATATATATATATTTTTTTTTTATTTGGGTAACAATTTGGCTAACAAAACCCAAATTAAAAAAAATTTTCCCTTTTTGTTGGTAGTCCAAGAAAAAGGAAAATTTTTTATTTTTACTTTGTTTTTTTTATAAACAAAATTAAAAAAAAAAAAAATTTAAAGCCTTTGTTAAAATTTAAATGCAAAAATTAAAAAAAAAAAAAAAATTTTTAAATAATTAACAGGGAAAATGGGTATTTGTTTTATCCAAAACCAAATTTTTTTGAAAAAAAAAGGCTAATTTTTATTTTTTTTTAAAATTTTTGCCATTTGGGGGATCCAAATGAACGCCGGAAACATAAAATCAACTTGAATTCAGGCTTGATCTTCATTCTCTGCCATGTACCTCGTCTTCACTTTCATAGTTCATCGTGATTTTTGTTGCTTTCTCTTCTTTTCTTTTTTTTTATTCGTTTGGTATGAATTGAGGAAAGAAAATTGAGAAGAAAAGCAAAGAGTAGGGAGATTACTCGCTTAGTCTTAAGTTAACAGATAAAGAGAAGACTAGCTAATCTACGCTTAATTAAACAAAAACAAAACAAAAAAAAGATCAAATGAAACTTGATGAAGAAGTAAAAAAGGGAAAATTGGATTTTGGGTTTAGGCATTCATGTGGGTCAACTCAGCTTCTTTTTTAAAATAAATAAATTAAATTTATTTGTACATATTTATATAAAGAAAATAAAATTAAAAAGGAAAAAGAAAGGCCAAAACCTGTTTCCCCCCTACTTGGGAACTTATCAGAAACCTTTGCATTCTTCTTTGAAAAATAAAACAAGAGAAAGTCCCTCTCTGAAAAAATTTGTGGAAAATTTTAAAGGAAAAAATCTTCACATAAAATATTTGGAAAAACTTCAGTAACTATGTTTTCTTTTGGTCTGATTCCGTACTTTTTTTTTAACTTAATCACAATGTTAGCTAGTGAAACAAATATTTTTGTAAATCTTGAGAACTATGTATCTTTGTTTTTTTCCTCCCGAAAACATGGGCTAGAAAACATTTGACAAAAAATAAGTTTACAGTGACAAAATGGGCATCTACATATTAGGAGTCATTAGTCCTTTGTTTTCTCAGCTGAATTAAAAAGCGACCTCCATAATGGCCTCCCCTAAAATTCTCTATAAAATAAAATTTTTGGGAAGTTTTTATTTATATTTTCTTTTTTAAAAGGTTTTTTCCTTATGGAAAAACTTTATAACCGGGGTTTTGTAAAATCAACCCCCATATAAATTTCGCTTTTTTTGGGAATATAATTATTAATTTTTTTTTAAAAATAGAATATCATATTGAAAAATAAATAGTGTAGATTTTGACCTTTTTAAATTGATACCTTAATATACTATATTTATGAAATATTTATATAATACATATGTGGAGTTTGATGCAACATTGATCTTGAAGCTTTCAGTGAAGAGATTATTGCCCATGTCTTGGGTGGAGAACAAGCTCAAGAATATGGAACCTAAATTGACAATAAATCGGAAAAACCTCAACCTATTGTTACTTGATTGGATTAGAAATTAAA
>NW_026724314.1:0-5548 GCF_029784015.1 Lycium ferocissimum
CCTTTGTTTTGGGCGTCATTTCAGAATTCTAGCTCCAAATAGCCATAAATTCCCCTTCAAGTCCAATATGTTCTCCCCCCTTTATTGAGGGGTTCTAATGCACGATAGTTTTTTTTTTTTTTTTTTTTTTAATATACGCGCCTTTATGCTTTCTTATTCTTCGAGGGTTAGAATTTCTTAACTTATTTGCACGACCCTAATCTTCTTTCTTTACTTCTCATTTTTCGTTATGGTCATTGTTCTTTCGTTCCACTTGTTGAAGTCTGTTCGCTAACCTCATACTTTATGTATCCCTTTTTACCACACTCTATCACTGTTACACCGTACTTTGTATGTCGGAATATTTTAAGTTGTTTGCGACGAGTTATGACAAGACTTTTAATTTCCGGTTTGTTGATTTTGTCTCAATGCATAAGTTGCTTATGAAACTCATTGGACGGAAACCTTAAGGAAGCATTTGGGGTTAATTCCATTTTGGAAAGTCTTCTATTTTTGGAGAGTTGAAAAATTCAAAAAAAAAAAAAAAAAAGAAAAAGAAGGAGGTGGCGGCCACATGGCTAGTGGGCCATGGCCACATGTTGTAAATATATATGGTGGCTAAAAGATGATAATTAATCATCTTCACCATTTCTTCTCCTAGAAGTTTCAGAAATATGAAGAAAGAAGAGAGAGATGAAGAAACGCGGCTAGAAGGGGGCGCTGAACCGGCTATGAAGTGACCATGGAAGATTTATTTTCTTCATGCTTTCTTACCAAGTAGAAGGTCCTCGTCGGTGGTGGAGTAATTGTTGAAACAAGAAAACCATTCGTTATGGCAATATGGAATCCTAGCGAGAGCAAAAAAAGTGAATGGGAGAAGGTGAGTTTTGATTTTCCTTACATATTTCATAGACGTTTGCGTATGTTGTGAAGCATAGAAATGAATGAAAAGTATGGAAATATAGAAGTTGAAGTGTGGCCGTTTATGTGTAGGTGTAGCCGTGCCTATGTGTGTGTTGTGTAGGATTGGAGAGTAGTTGAATTTAGCATGTTTTTGTTGTTGTGATGTATAGAAAATGAATGAAGCTCGTAGATGTTGTAGGTTGAGGTGTGGCCGAAAGTAGGGAATATTTGTATGCAAGAAATGAAGTTATGTTATTTAGTATTTTGGTTGTCGTCGTTATGAATTCTATGACGTAGGGAAAAGGTTCAATGGTTCAAGATTAGAGTTGTAGTTGTGCGGGCTGTTTGGCTATCAATGTGAATAAAAATATGCCTCCTTATATGTATGGTAATAATGTTATTAAATGTGCGGATTGTTGGTGTCGTTGATTAAATTGGAAGAAGAAAATGTGTGAGTATTTGTTCTCGGGTTTTGGAAGTGATTTCGGGTAAGTTGGAGCTTTGTTTGGGTTGTTTAAAATATCGTATGAATCGTTTTTTTAAAGCATTCTCGAATCTTGTCTAAATGGGTTCGGATTAGTAATTGAACGTATGGATGGTTACGTTGATTTGAATGCAAGCGGTCGAAGAAAATAATGAAATGTTGGAGTATGTGAGAAAGAGTTATTAATGTTAGAATGCATTTTGAGATTGACTATTGATATTGTTATTATTATGTTGTTGGTATTGTTGTTGATTGTTTTAGTAGAGTTTAATTCTCGGGGTGTGTCATATTTATAGGGGAGGTGCTGCCGGAATCTCGGTAGACAAGTATTAATTCAAGATTGGAATTTTAAGTCTTATGAATAGTAATTGGTAAAGGTGACCATTTGCGGATTTCGACGAAACGGGATTTGGTTTTGAGCGGCGCAAGTCGTACGTAAAGGTATGTAAAGCCTACCTTTCCTTCTTTTGGCATGTCCTAAGTATGTTAGGCCAAGATACGAGCTTTGGGGATGAACTGCTTCTAGAAATCCGAGCTTGAATTTGCCCTTTTTCGTTCAATAGAATTGAATTAAGAACTTCATATTTTGTGGAAACAATTGTTTTAGACATCTAACATTTGCCCAACGGAATTGGTTCTGTGAATCTTTCGTTCATGACCCTATAAGGCCTAATGACCATAACTTGGTACGCGCCTCAACTTGGCCGAGGTGGGCCCACGAATTTCGAGATCCCAATCACCCGATCTTGCTAAGTGTGATGGGCACCGACCCATTACTCGGAGGCGGCGAACCATGCTAACTCTCGTACACATATGAACTACACGATTTTTTTTTGACTAGCATTAACATAAATAACACAATCATGGACATAGGCTAATAAGCTTTACTATCATACTATCAGTAATGACGGGGACGATCGATACAAGCCATAGCTTGTACATATGCGTACACGACCTCTAAACATAGTACACATATATACATAGGAAAGGGCCTAGTGGTGCACGTGCCGAATAGATATACAAAGTAATACCAAGGGGCAGGGCCTCAAAACAACGAACCTTTGCCAAAAGTCATGAGAGAACTCACAGGGATCGACTCCGCTGTCTGACGACCACCAGCGGCATGAAACGCGAGCGCCAGCATGAAGGCGTCAGTACGAATAGTGTGCAGTATGTAAGACATGGAAAATAACATAACCAAGAGCATAGATTATAAATAACAATATCGTGGGGTCATGGATATATATATCTTGAGTAAAAAGTAACACTGTGCGTAGGAACACCTTTGCTGGCAGATACATTACATGCTTATTGTCTCTTTTTTTTGAAAAATTTTTCTTTCATAGACATAGAAATAGAATTTATGGCATATCGTAGTATCATAGCATAAGCATAGTAGACCATAGTATCATAGCATAGCATAGTAGATCATAGTATCAGCGTAGTATAGTAAATCATATGCCTTTAAAACAGTGTCGGCTACTTCATGCATAGTATAATTCCCGCGTCGGGGCATCGCGTCCGGGATGATATCAAGTCAGTACGGATACATGCACACCGTGGTATAGCCCCGGCGCTCATAGCGCTCTGCCCTTTCCGGTTTTCCCCAAATACATTTTTAAACATATATATATATATATATATATATATATATATATCGCATGCGGGAGCCCCGAGAAAATCGTGTATCCATCGGAGTGACGTAAGGTCGGGAACCTCCGATTATATTATAGAGTAATTAAGGCGCTTATCTCACTTGAAGGATGATTAATATGAGGCGAGACTATTAGTGGAGAGCAATATCATGAGAAAGTGTAACATAGGATCATAGGGCATCGTTAATGTGCCAATTATTACTTAGAATCTTTAAAGGAAAACACTATTCATGAGTAGAGCCGAGGATTCAAGAAATAGTTTAACGTTCTCATCTCGGCACGGGAATCATAGGCTTGGAACCTTTAATCATAGAATCATCTTTTTTTTTTCATCATAGAGTCATAGTCGTCGTCTTAGTCATTAAGGCTTGCAATAATGTAAAACTTAGTTTTTTGGAGAAAACGAGTATTTTGGAAAACATTTGTAAACTTTTAGGAAAGAAAATCATGTTTTGAAATCGAGGGATTAGTTAAAACAACTATGATTTAGTAGTTAAAATACTAACCAAAAACTTTCCTTTGCTATTGAATGAAAATAAGTCAAAGGGAACATAGGGAAGAATGGAGATAGTGGGCCCATTTTTCGAGTCAAACGGCGGCGTGTCAAATTTACGTATATTACAATTCATGGCGTCACTTGGGAAGGTCTTAGGATGATCAAGTCCTATTTATGTAAGTTCTGGATGTCCAAGAAGTTTTTCTAACATTTCTATGTTCAATTCAGTTCTATTCTTGAATGAATAGTAACTATTTTCAATCTCGAATTCAGAAAAGGAATGGTCCTCGGGACACGTAGTCGACTTAGTACGTCTAAGACATGCCATAGAAGAAGGTGAAGCCTTACACCTCTTTTCGCTCCTTATGCTATTCCAAATTCAAGCTCCAACCACGAATCTACAGATTTGGTAGTGTTTACCAAATGTTAGTTCAAGTGTCTAGAAGTAAAATCTCAAAGCGACACTTGTCTACCGAAATTTCGTGACACTTCCTACTAACGTAAATACATCATTCCCCAAGAATCATCTTAGCCAATTCTCATCAACGAAACAATCGAGAATTCAACCCGGCCAAACTAACAATCATAATGTCACAACCATATTAACAATTTCAATTTCAATCAAGATACATTCTAACAACTTAATCAATATACTACTTCCATCACTTCCAAACTCCAGTGAGAACAATAACAAACTAATAATTCATATACAACAATATCATGCAAGGCTCGTGCTCTTCCATGCAAGCAAGATTCATTATATTCAAATTACATAAACTTCCACCACAAGCTTCCAACTACTACAACTTACTAAACTCATTAAACTTCTATTTGCAACATAGAATCTAGCACACAACAACCAAAATACTAAATAATACTTAGCAACCAATCCTTCATAATTCACCATATACACACGCCAT
This sequence comes from Lycium ferocissimum, assembly GCF_029784015.1. Lineage (NCBI taxonomy): Eukaryota > Viridiplantae > Streptophyta > Magnoliopsida > Solanales > Solanaceae > Lycium > Lycium ferocissimum. Next base: position 4,438 of record NW_026724314.1, read on the forward strand.
ACATGTGATGCACAACTCACGGCCAACACGTATATATGCATATTCTTCTTGAATTTTTCCATCCCTTTCCATACGATACACAACCCACAACACACACATATATATATATATATCATACACGGCCACACTTCCATCTTCATGAATCTCCATAGTTTCTACACAACAGCAATAACTTGACATACAACACTTAACCTAGCACATAACCCATGCGCACACGCGCGCACGGATTGCCACAGGGTCACGGCTACATGCCATATTCCTTTCCTCCATGAATTTCATCCTGCTTAGCATATTACAACACATATAAACCATTCATACCCATAAAATAAGATTAAAACTCACCTTTCTTAACCTCACTTGACCACAACTTGGCAACTTGTATGATTATGAATTTTTCTTGCTCCAATAGATCTTCACCTTGCTAAGGACAGCATCGTTAGTAGAAAATAATTTTTGAAGAAAATTTTCCAAGGTTTCTTGTTGGTTGAAGGCTTGGCCGAATGCCTAGCTTGTTTTTCTCCTTCTTTTCTCCTCCTTTCTCTTCTTGAAATTTCTAGACAATTTTTTGGATAATAAGATGACTTAGTCCTTTAAATAATGCAAAAATTAAATCCCTCATGGGCTAAGCCCAAGTGCATGGCGGGTTTGGGGCCCCTCTTTTTTTTCCAAAAATTAATCCAAACCCTTTTATTTCATGACAAGCAATAATTCATGAAGTCGTTTCCAAAAAATTCCAAATTTACCCCTAGACCCCTCCCAATAAAATTTTTACTAAATTCTCCATAAGCCATTCAGCCAAAAAAAATAAAAATAGGGCCCTTCTTGTCATCCTCCCAAAATTTTCTTGGGTTATCCGGCACACAAAATGCGGGGATAAAAACCCCCCCTGTTGCTTTATTTGATATATTTGTGCGATGTTTAAAGAAATCCGACCTTTCGTCAAATACTATAAGATGGTCGTTTAACCATTTCATTGAGTTTACAACCGTTGACCCCAAAAGACTTTTGGCGAATAATGACTTAAATTTTCATGGCGGGCCCCGGGTTGGATTGGCGTCCAAAAGGGGCCAAACCCCTTTTATGTTGGTCTTAATGACCTATTTTTTAAAAG
>NW_026724315.1:0-5778 GCF_029784015.1 Lycium ferocissimum
GTCAAGTCGAGGTGGCGGACACAAATTACGAACATCAGACTCTGTGAAGTCATCCATGTAAATTTCAAAACAATTCTATCACACTTGCGCAAATCATGGATGTTCGGATAGTTTTCCAACAAAACATAAGAATTATAATTCAATTACATTGAATGAATAGTGCCTAGAATCAGACTCGGATTTCGATGAACAGAATTGCCCCCGAGGCTCAAATCTCAACCTAGTATGTCTAGGACATGCCAAAAGAAGGAAAGGGATAGCTTTACATACCTTTTTCACTTCTTACGCTCGCCCAAACTCAAATCCCATTTGCTTCAAAATCTACAATTGGTCATAGTTGCCAAATATAAGTTTCAAGCTTTTATGCATTTAATACTCAAATCCATATTTGTCTACCGAAATTTCGGCAGCATTTCCCCTATAAATTCAACATCCCCGAGACTTAGCTCGGCTATAATATCAACAACAACAACCACAACAATATCAATAATCAACCGAAAACGCATTTCTAATACAAATAGTCTTTTTCCAACATAATGCAACAACTTCTATTCTTAACTTCACATTCCCAACTAACTTCAATATTTTCGTATTTACTTACTAATTTGAGATCATTCGACTTAGGCCAAAAGTATTTCAAGCCATATATCCAATATTCAACAATTCCATCAATTCCATATTCCACTCAAAATTCCTACATATGCAACAAAACCATCACAACACATTTTCTACTTACAAATTCATAACCAACAACAATAATCCACACTTTGACAACTTCGTTTCTATAATATCATAAAGCCATTCTAAAATAACATAATCTTCTACAATCAACTTCAATGCCACATTAAACCATCTAGCCTTCCTTTACATCATAATGATCATAACAATACAACTAACATAATAAACAAAATTAATTCATTTCCATTTCCTTCTCTCTACACCACACGGCCATACTCCATAACTCTAACCACAACCAAATTCATTCAACTTTCATTTCCAATGTGAATTCCACCATAACCATAACTAGAATAATACATAAAATTCGACTCATCTTAACTACACAACAATGCACACACACACGGTCACATGCACACTTGCACACCCACCATGCAAACTTCCATATTTCTATAAATTCTACCCATTTCTACATACTACAACGTAAACAAGCCTTCATAACATAATTAAAAGGGATTAATTCTTACCTTTTCTCTTCAACTTCTTCACTTGGCCAAAGTGCGGAAACGATGAAACGGATGAATAATCTTCCGAAATAATTATACCACGTTGTAGAGGGTCCTTGAATTAGTAGGAATACCACAAGAAAATAATTTTTGGAACAAGATTTCAAAGGGCGAAATTTTTTTCACCATGGCCGAATGGCCTTTATTTTTGCTCTTCTTGCTTTTGTTTTTCTCCTTGTCTTATTTTTCTTGAAGTTTCTAAGGATGATGATCCTTATATTAATTTGGCACATGGAAAATTTATTATGTTGTGGGCTTGGCCATAAGATGGCCGGCCACCCCTCTCTTTTGGGCTTGGCTTGCTTATTTTTTTGTAAATTTTTCAAGCCCAATTGGTTATCATTCTTGTTTTGTAATTCCCGAAACTAATTTCCAAAATTCCAATTTCGCCCTTAGCCTTCCCCGACGCTTCCGCGTCCACACTTCTCATAAGCAACAACATATGTATCAAATAAAATCAAAATATGGCCTTATTCCTTACAAGTCACAATTATTCCAAAATTTCCGAATATGTGAAAATACGGGATATAACAGTTATATCCCGTATTTTGTACATTGGGACGATCCGGTTTAACTATGATAAGTTAGGGACAAGACCATTCCGGGATACGAAGTCGAGACTTTTGACCTTCGATTTTGTTTTAAGACATAAGTTGTTCATGAATTTGTTGGCATGGAACATTTAGGAAAATTTGGGACCAAAAGTGGAATAATTGGAAGTTGAAAATCATGAAAAATAGGCCCTTTGGCCGTGTGGACTTGGATTGGCCCCCACATTTTGTGGACAATTTTAATTGGTCCAACCCATGTGGGCCATGGACACATGTATAACTCTTATATGAAGCACAAAAGATGACTTCTAAGTCATCTTTCTCATTCCACACTTAGAAAAAAAAAAGAGAACTTGGATGAACTTCTAAAGGCCATTCGGCCAAGACCTTGAAAATTGAAGACCAAATTGAACCATCACAAAAATATTTCCTTCAAGCAAATCCACTAATTGGAGGTCCCTAGTTAACGTGGAAGTGTATTTGGAGCGAACCGTTTCGTCAATCGCAAACCCTAGCCTAGTTGTGAAGATAAGAGGAAAAGGTAAGATTTTATCTTGTTTTATGTGTTATGAATGATGTGTGCATGTTGTAGTATGTCAAAATGAATGAAAATCATGAAATATGGCATGTTGGAGTTGAGGCCGTGTGCATGGTGTGTGGCATGTGTGTGTGTGTTGTGTTGTGTTGAGGTGATGAATTTAATTCTAGTTAGCATGTTTTGGTTGTTGTAGAATGAAGAAATGGATGGGAATCACCAATATGTGTATGGGTAGTGTTGACCGAATATAAGTCATGTTATATGACAAAGAATGTAACAATTCTATATAGTATTTTGATTGTTGTCGTTATGAATTCTATGTTGACGATAAGAGTTTAATGACTCAAATTAATGTTGTAATTGCTATGGGCTGATTTGGAGAATCATGTGTATTTAATATAATTTTTATATTTATGGGAATGACATTGTTAGAGTGTGGATTGTTGGTGTAAATCATGATTCGGAAGTGAGGAATGTGTTAGGGTTGTGTTCTCGGGTTTGGGACAGTTTTCGGGTGAATTGGAGCAATTGTTGGATTGTTGGAAATATTGTATGAATTGTTAAAAATGTTCTTGAATGTTGTTGGTATGGGTTCGGACTAGTATTTGAATGTATAAGTGTTGATGTTGGCTTGAATGTAAGCCGTTGAATTGAATATAATGAATGTTGTTGGATTATGTAGAAGAGTATTTAATGTTAGTATGCGTTTTGGATTGATTATTGATGTTGCTAGTTTGGTTGTTGGTGTTGTTGGTGATGAATTTGGCCGAGTTGAATTCTCGGGGTGGTGCATTTACAGGGGAAGTGCTGCCCAAATTTCCGTAGAATTATGTGCTAGTTTGGAAATGAACTCCTGAATGCCTATAGTTAATGTTGGTATTTATTGATGTTATGTAGATCTTGGGGAGTCCGAGACATAAGTTTGATTTGGATTAGCTTTGAGAGCGAGCGAGGTATGTAAAGCTTAACCCTTCCTTCTTTGGCATGCCTTAGCTATAAATAGGCTATGACACAACCTCGAGAAAATTCTATTCTTAAAAATCCGAGCATGTTTACGGTTCATTATGCTTCTTGATATTGGTAATCCTAATATGGTCTTCATGTCTTTGATACGATTGGACTTCCACCATTTGCATAAAAAGATTTTGTGGTATAAAAAGTTTTGTTTTTAAAAGAGTTCCGTAACTACGAGCGTCCGTAACTTTCACCGAAAGCCTCGGATTGCCTCGATATGTACGTAAAGCTTTTATGGCATATGATGACTATGTTTTCCATAGGCGGGCCCGATTGGGTCGACACCCGTCCGTGGGCCTCGCGACTTTCCTTTATGTACTTCTGATGACTTTTGAAAGAATATGACATGACTATTATCCCGAATTCAAGTATGATACTTACTTATCTATCCGAGTTATGATAACGAGGATTTTTATGCATATGATTTTGATACGTAACTATGATTTCTAAAGCTCTATTTTGATATGTTCCCGAGTGACAATAGGCGGAAACTTGATTTGACTATTGTCTTGGTTCGGAAATAATAGTTCGCTTCGACTATTCTATTGAGTCGGTAATGACGACTATGTTCTTGATCTCCATAAGCTATGTCATATGATTTTGACACGTACCTACAATTTCTAAAAGTGCTACTTGATATGTTCTCTAGTGATTTTCGGAAGGAACTTGACTTGACTATTGTTTAGCTTTTAAATGAGATTTCGTTTGGTTATTTTGTTGAGTCTGTGATGATGATTTGTATGCATATGGTCCCTCACTAATCTGCTCGTGCGAGCTGTTAGTATCCCTTTCACTGCGTCCCGGGCCAGGGCATGTATTCATGCACGATTCCACAGTATGATTCACCGTGCCCCTCACTAGAGGGCCGGGGCATGTTATATGATATGATGATGATATGATGATATGGGGAGGCAGCCAGGATGGCATATGATGACTTCATTCACCGCGTCCCTCACTAGAGGGCCGGGGCATGTTATATGTACATGATATGATGATTTTACTTACCGCGTCCCTCACTAGAGGGCCGGGGCACGTTATATGTATACGCATCCGATGGTTTTTACCACCGCGCCCCTCACTAGAGGGCCGGGCACGTTATATCTATGCATGTGTGTACGAGATGATTTTCTCGACTCTGTTTCTCGTCCCATGATGAGCCGAATATGAAATCGATACGTATGATTTATGTTTCAAAGGCAAGTGTTATGATTTTTCGTGTTATTGTGCTATTTTTCCGCCCTCTTCGTTTAAGTATGATTCTCGTTTACGGTATTCCATGCTTTACATGCTCGCACATATTCCGTACCGACCCCCTTTCTTCGGGGGCTGCGTTTCATGCCCGCAGTATAGACGTACGGTTCGGTGATCCGCCGCTTAGGACACCTATTCTCGTTTGGAGTGCTCCTTTTATTCCGGAGCCCACATTTTGGTATATATTCGTTCGCTGCATATGTATGAGTTTGCTCAGGGGTACGGCGGGGCCCTATCCCGTCATATGATTCTGTTGGTCTATTTAGAGGTCAGTAGACGTATATGTGGGTTATGCCTATTCTGCGGTGTGTTTGTATGTTATATGTTCTGGGCGATCCCATTCGCCGTGGCAGCCTTGTCGGCTTGCATTTGTATATGTTTTGGGCCGTTGCGCCATTTGATAGCCTTGCCGGCTTCTGATATATATATGTTTGTGTTTGAGACAGTTTGAGATAATTTGAGACAGCGTCTGATATTTGTATACGCATAAGCTATCTGTTTGTGACTCGGATTTATGAATGTGTTTGGGTGCCCAGCTCGGGCACTAGTCACGGCCTACGGGGTTGGGTCGTGACATAAAATTCATCCAAATCATGTGTGGGCCATGGCACACATGGATGAATCATACAAGTAGAGAAAGGATGACTAATTAATCACATTTTTCATCTTTTTACACATTAGAAGACTTGAGAAACTTGGAGAACATGAAGAAAGAGAGAAGAGAGAATTCGGCCATGGGTCGTCAAATTTAGCCCCTCCAATTTGATCCCTAAAAATTATTTTCTTCTATGTTTTCCACTCATTGGAAGGTCCTAAACAACATGGAGTAATTTATATAGCAAGCAAACCATTTATCCTTACAATTCTCAACTCAAGCCATGTTGAAGAACTAAGGGAAGAAGGTAAGTTTTAATCCTCTTTTCATGTGTTATGAAGGGTTGTGCATGTTGTAGTAGTGGAAATGGATGAAATTCATGAAAAATATGGATGTTAGTGTGTGGCCGTGTAGATGTGGTGTTTTGTAGGATGTGGTGAACAAATTTTATTTAGTGTTTTGGTCGTTGTTGTATGGATTCTATGATGAAATGATGGTTTACCGATTCAAATTGAAATTGTAATCGTTTGAAGGTTGTTGGAGAAGGTGATGTGATTTTATTATAGTTTCTTGTATTATTGAGGTTAA
>NW_026724316.1:0-5517 GCF_029784015.1 Lycium ferocissimum
TGGGGGGAAACCCCTTGGTCGATGGGATCTTCTTCTCATCGGGCTGGGGGCCGGTTCAGCCCCGGGGCCCGGAGGTAAGCCCCTGTTCTGCGATCCCGACCATTTTTTGTTTTGGCCGGGCCAAGATCTGAGTTTCCCATGTTGTAAAAGGTATATTATCGGATTTTCTCAGAGTATATGCTTTGAAGATCCGGGTCCACTTTTCAATGTTACTCCTATGGGGTTTTTTAGAGTAAAACCGGAGTCGACAATTTTTGAGGTTTTACCCCCGTTGGTGAATCAAATAGGCCCCAGTATATAAAATTGTGTAATTGTGTTTTGTTGTTATATCCCGTATTTCGTACGTCGGAATATTTTAAGTTAGTCATGACAAATTATAAGGGCGACTATTTTTCCCACTTTGTTTCATTTACGTTGGCTTATGCTTTGTTAGAAGGAAGATTAAGGAAAAAAATCGGGACTAAAAATGCATTAGGAAAAATTTAAAAATTTCATGAAATTAAGAGGCGTGGCCGGGCACATGTGATGGGCCATGGTCACATGGAAGTTAAATATATGGGAATTGATGACCAAGATAATCATTTTCATTATTTTTTATCTTTAAGAAAATTCTAGAGAATTGGAGGAAAAAGAAAAGGAAAAAGAAGAGAAAGACATGGAGCATGTGCATGGTCATGTGCACATTTTTATAGATATAAATATATATATGGATGACTAAGTCAAGCAAGTATTCATCATTCTCCACTTGAGAAATTTCAAGAAAAATGAAGAAAAAACAAGAAGGAGAGAAACGGCCATGGCTGGCCGAATTTCAGCCATGGATGATGATCAAGAAAAAAAATATTTTCTCCTAGGTTTCCTACTATTTGAAAGGTCCTCGTCGACGTGGAGTAGTTGTTGGAACAAGAAAACCGCTTGTTGTCGCGATTTGCCAATTCTAGCCGAGGAAGAAGTTAAGTGGAAGGTAAGATTTAATCATCTTTACATGTTTAATAGGTGTTTGTGCATGTTGTGACGTGAAGAAATAAATGAAAACTCATGAAATATGTTGAGTTGAAGTTGGGCCGTGTCTAGGCCGTGTGTGTGTGTGTTGCCTAGAAGTGAATTAATTCTATATAGCTTGTTTGGGTGTTGTTGTAATGTGTGAAAATGGAAGAAAATCATGGAAGGTGTGGATTGGTGGTGGTGGCCGAAAATAGGTTATGTTGTTTGGCAAGGAATGAACAAATTTTATTTAGTGTAATTTGGTTGTTGTGGTTGATTATGTAATGAAAATGAAGGTGTTGGATGATACAAGTTGAGGTTGGGATCATTTGTAAGCTAATGTAGAAGTTAGCATAATGGTAATATGGTTTCTTATATTTACATGAATAATGTTGTAAAACGTGGTTGTTGATGTATTTGATGAAATTGAAAGAAAGAAACGTATTGTTGTTATTCTTATGGCATTTGGAGAGTTTGGTGGAGTGGCCTATTGGTTGGGTCAAGTTTCAATATTGTATGAATAGCTTGGAATGTTCTTAAATCATGTGTGAATGGTTGCGGACTATTAATCGAATATATGAGCGTTGGCTTTGAATTGATCGTATGTGGTTATTTGAATATAAATGAAATGTTGCCGAATTGTGTAGAAAGGAATTATTAATGTTAGAATGCGTTTGGGATTGAATATTGATATTGTTATTATGTTTGTTGGTATTGTTGATAATGATTTGGACGAAGTTAAATTCTCGAGATGTCCAATTCATAGGGAAGTGTTTGCGAAATTTCGGTAGATAAAGTGTTAATTTGGTATTGAATGCCTAAGTGCTTATGGCTAATGATCGATACTTAATAACGTTATTGTAGATTATGAGAAGTCGAGACTTAAGGTTGGATTACCTTAGAAGCGCTTTTAAGGTATGTAAAGCTCAACTTTCTTTTTGGCATGTCTTAGTGTAAGTAAGCTATGACACGAGGATTTCGAGGTAATTCTATTCTCCTCGATCCGAGCATGCTTATGATTCTTATTTGTTTCTTGATGATCATATCCTTAATGTAATCGAATTATGATCTTTACGTTTTGTATGACTAAATGTCGAAAATTGTATGAAAGTTCTCGTTTTTTTTCAAAAGAGTTTTATTCTTAAATGATTCCTAAACTACGAACGTCCGTAACTTTCTGAGAAAGAGGCTCGGGTCGTCTGATATGCTCGTAGTTCCATAATGACTAATGTCCGTAACGTTCCGAGGCAGTTGGATTGAGTTGACATATGACTATGATCTTTACGATACTCTATTGTACTTATGATATACGATATGTTTCGAAAGTAATGTCCGAAAGCTTTTTATATAAATATTGTCCGGATCTTCGAATGACGATTCAAAGATGATCACTTCATTTATCGAGTCTTTGGAAATGATTTACGTGCATATGGTTTCTCACTACTCGCTCGTGCAAGCTCAATGCATCTTTCACCGAGTCCGGGCCGGTACGTTTTCATGCACATTCCTCTCGCATTGTTCACCCAGTCCCTCACTAGAGGGCCGGGTATGCTATATGTATGTATGTATATGATATGATGATGTGATGATGGGGATGGAGGCCAGGATGGCACACCGAGTCCCTTGCTAGCGGGGTCGGGACACGCTTTCACCGAGTCCTCACTAGAGGGCCGGGTACGGTATATATATATATATATATATATATATATATATATATATATATATATATATATATATATATATATATATATATATATATATATATAATGGCATGATGACATGGTTATGATATGATTTTACTCACCGAGTCCCTCACTAGAGGGCCGGGTACGGTATATATACAATGACATGATTTTATTTCACCGAGCCCTCATTAGAGGGTCGGGTACGATATATATGTACGATAATATGATGATACGATTATAATATAATTTTATTTACCGATATATATGTATATGTATGACAAATGTTTTTCAAAAGGCAAGTCTTATGATTTTTCCGTACTCATTACTTTCAAGATGGTCCCGCTTATTATATTTCATGCTTTACATACTCGCATATTCCGCATCGACCCCTTCCTTCGGGCGCGTTTCATGCCGCAAGTACACCTGCATGAGCCAAGATATTAAAGAAGATGTTCCAATGGGATTGGCGAGCTCTACTTCCTCTGGAGTGCTGCCGAGTTAGAGCATTATGATATGGATTCATGTTCCGTGTTAGAGACTTTGGTAGAAGTTGTCGTGGGTATATGATGTCGGTTATGTAAGCGGCTATGTCGCGAATGAATTACTATGCGTGGTATTATAAGTGTATATGTTTCTATATGTTATAGATTTTCTGATTCGAGAAAGGCAAAAAGAATATTAGTTTTGAAAAACTTCCGTGGTAATTTTGTGTCATGGTTTGACTGTCAAAGATGATTATGAAAATACGTTGAGTCAGCTGGTTCAAGCCCTAAATAAGGGTCGGGTGCCCATCACGCCCTAACGGAGATTAGGGTGTGACATTTGTGACCATCATACTACGATTGAATTACATGAGTTAAAACTGGTGAATTTTGATGTTATTATGGGCATGGATTGGTTGGCTTGTTGCTATGCCAATGTTGATTGTAAAATGAAAATGGTTCGTTTCCAATTTTTGGGAGAACCGATTTAGAATGGAAAATACGGCGTCACCAAAGGGTAGGTTTATTTCCTATCTAAAGGCAAGGAAAATGATCACAAAAGCTTGCATTTATCATCTAGTGCAGTTCAAGATGTAGAAGCTGAACCGCCAACTCTTCGATCGATTCCACGTAGTGAATGAATTTCCTACGTGTTCCGGAAGAGCTTCGAAGAAATTCTCACTCATGAGCAGGAGATTGATTTTGCTATTGATGTGTTGCGACACCCTATATCTATTCCTCCTTATAGAATGGCTCTACAGAATTGAAGGAGTTGAAGGAGCAATTGAAAGACTTGCTTGAGAAAGGCTTTATTAGGCCTAGTTCATCCCCGTGGGGAGCACCCGTATTGTTTGTCCAAAAGAAAGATGGCTCCTTGAGAATGTGCATTGATTATCGGCAACTGAATAAGGTGATGATTAAGAATAAATATCCTCTTCTGAGGATTGATGGCTTATTTGATCAATTACAAGGTGCCAAATGGTTTTCCAAGATAGATTGACTGTATTCAGCCCCTGAGATAGATTGACCACCTTTGAGTCTTCCATACTTTCCAAAGGGATTGGAAGGTTATGTTGTTTATTGCGATGTTTCAGCAAGGCGTTAGGAGCTGTGTATTGATGCAATATGGTAAGGTGATTGCGTATGCTTCAAGGCAATTACGAAAATATGAGAAGAATTATCCAACCTATGATCTAGAATTGGCTGCAGTGATTCATGCACTAAAGATGTGGAGACATTATTTATATGGTGTCCATCCGGATATTTACATGCATCATAAGAGCCTTCGCATATCTTCAAGAAAAAATAGTTGAATTTGCTAGTAATGACGATGGTTGAATTGCTAAAAGATTATGATGTTGATATCCTATATCACTCGAGAAGGCGAATATCGTGGGCGATGCTCATAGTAGATCCATGGGAAAGGTTGTGTGGATGTACAAACTGTGAGAAAAGAGAAATGATCGTGAGCTCCAAAGAGTTAGCTGTGCCTAGGAGTCCGAGTAGTAGACTCAGGTAGCAGGGGGACTACCATTCAGAATTCAGCAGTCTCGTTGATAGTAATGGAAGTGAAAGAGCGACAATACGAAGATCCCATGTTAATGCATTACAGAGATACACTCCTCGAAGGAGAGTCATCATTCGAGATTTTGTAGGGGACGGAGTTCTCCGATGTCGAGGCAGATTATGTGTTCCTAATGTGGCGGAGTTTACGCCACCGGATATTGAGGGAAGCCCATTATTCCCGTTAATGCAGCCCACCCGGAACAAAATGTATCATGATCTTAAATCTATTTATTGGTGGAATAGGATTAAGAAAGATATAGGCATTCTGTAGCTCAATGTCCCAACTGTCAACAAGTGAAAATCTGGCATCAAAAGTCAGGCAGATTGTTGTAAACTGCATAGAAATCCCAACTTGGAAATGGGAAGTAATTATCATGAGTCTTCTTACATGTGCTTACACACGTTCTCGATGTAAGTATGATTCCATATGGGATTGTGGATAGACTCACGAAGTCAGCTCATTTCTTACCAGTCAGAACCACATATGTGGCAGAGGATTATGCAAAGCTTTATGTTAAAGAGATAGTGCGACTTCACGGTGTTCCAGTGTCTATTATCTCAGATAGAGGAACTCAGTTTACAGCTAATTTCTGGAAGTCCTTCCAAGAGGGTTTGGGGACTCAAAAGGGGCCAGCACGGCATTTCCCAAAGGGCAGGGGAAAACGTACCATTCGACTTTAGGATATGTTAAAGTATGTTAGATTTTGGGGGAATTTGGGGTGATCCTTTCCACTCTTGAGTTTTCTTCAATAATAATCATTCTAGCATTCAAAAGGCACGTATATTTTTTATGGGCAAAG
>NW_026724317.1:0-5106 GCF_029784015.1 Lycium ferocissimum
CCCCCGGACCCCCCGATGAAAGACTTTAGTAGGAGACATTCCGGTGGATTGGCGAGCTCCATTTCCTCCGAGTCTTAAGAGTCGAGAATGTTTTGTACGGTATACGAGGATTACGGTAGAGACTTTGACAGTGTCGTGTGGGTGATATGTCGGTTTGTAAGCGGCTATATAAGCCGATGTATTATTGTGCATTATGTTACGAATTTGTTATGATTACTGATTTTATTTGATTTTAAAAAAAAAGAGACAAATAATTTATTGTTCTTTGAAAATTTTTCAGTATGTGCTTATGTTCCGTTTTGTGGGCGGTATGATTATGGTATTATGTGAGTCGGTGGGTTCGCTCGGTCCTAGAGTGAATTCGTGTGCCAGCGTCACCTGTCGAATTAAGGGTGTGACAATAGGCCTGACCCACATACATGTCCACATACCTCTAAACAGACTAACGGAATCATATGACGAGACGGGGGCCCCGCGTGCCCACGAACAAATATATCTGCAAATGCAACAAACGGATATATACCAAAATATAGGCTCCGGGAAAAGAGGGAGCACTCCAAACAGCAGAGAGGGTGTCCTAGACAGGTGGATCACCAAACTGTGCGTGCACGCGGACATGAAACGCGACCCCGAAGAAAGGGGGGTCGATTATGAAATATGTCGAGTATGCAAAGCAGAATATACGGAAAATAAATCTGAGTCATAATCGAAACCGAAATATAGAAAATAAGTGCAAGTCCAAAATATCAAAATGTTTGCTTTCAAAATACAGATCATGCATAGGGCACAGAAGAATATGGTCGCCCACCCGTCGATGGCGCCATAACACAGCATAACACCAGAAGGTTTCAAATCTCCGTATCCCCGTCACATATCATAATCACGACGCAACGCCAAACACGGCATAACACCAAATATAAGTGGAACCCCGGCCTCCTCTAACAAGGGCTCGGCGAACCATAAACTTCGACATAGCAACCGGAGTATATCATAGTGCGCACGACAACGAACCGGCCCGGGACTCGGCGAAAGAAATAAAAACCATATGCACGAGCGGAGTAGTGAGCAATCGTATGCATAAAATCATTACTTCATAAACTCAAAAATAAATAAAGCCGGTCGTATTTAAAATCGGGATAATAGTCATGCCATATTCTTTCAAAAGTCGTGGTTACATAAAAGCATGTCGCGGGACACGGACGGGTGTCGACCCGGCCGGGCCGCCTATGGAAAACATAAACATCATACGCCATAAAATCTCATATGAACATATCGAGGCAATCCGAGCCTTCTTTGTGAAAGTTACGGGCGTTCGTAGTTATGGAATTCTTTAAAGGCCAAACTTTTATACAAATATTGAAAATCAAATATTCCAAAGGCATAAGGGCCAATATTTCATAATATCAAACATACGAATTCCAAGGAATAAATAAGGGTCATAAACATGCTCGGATTGCGGGAACAGAATTTCCTCAAGGCTCGTATCATAGCCTATTTGAAACTAAGGCATGCCAAAAGAAGGAAGGGTTGCGCTTTACATACCTTGAACGCTTCCAAAGCTACTCCAAACTCAAGCTAACCTCAACCTACGCCTCGGGCTGCCCAAGGTCTGCAACAATTCACTAATATGCCAACCATTAGCTATAGACATTTAGGCATTTAATTCCAAACTAGCCCTTAATTCTACAGAAATTTGGGCTGCATTTCCCCTGTAAATAGACCAACCCCGAGAATTTAACTCGGCCAAAACAATCAACAACAACAACAACAACCAACCTAGAAACATTAATAATCAATCGAAAGACATCCTGACATTAATAACTCTCTTTTCCATCATTCAACAACTTTCATAAATTCAATTTAACGGCTTACCTTCAAGCCAACATGAACGCTTATACATTCAAATACCAATCCGAATCCATACTAACAACATTCAAGAACACTTTAAACAATTCATACAATATTTCCAACAATCCAACAAGGCTCAAATTTGGCACAGCGTCCCCAAACCAGACACAACTATAGTCCCATTATAGCTCGAATCATGATTTGTATCAACAATCCACACTATAACGATATCATTCTCATAATTATGCAAATTACATCAAATACACAATAATCTTGAAATCAGCCCCATACAATTACAACATCAATCTAGAGTCATTAAAAGCTCATTTCCAACATAGAATTCATTACGACAACCACTAAAACACTAAGCGACATTAAGGCGTTCTTTGTCATATCGCATGACCCATTTTCGACCAACATACCATCATGCACATTTTGATAATTCTCACTCATTTCTTCACCCTACAACAATTAACATACTACATAGGACTTAATTCATCACTTAAACATAACACAACACACACACACTTCTTGACCTCATACACATGGCCTCAATTCCAACTTACTATATTTCATGAATTTCCTTCATTTTAGCATACTACAACATACATACAACCTTTATAACACATAAAACATAATCAAATCTTACCTTTCCTCTTCAACTCCCCAATTGGCCTAGGGTTTGCGATCTACACAACGGGTGATTGGATGACCCGAACAACGCTTCCACGTTACTTAGGGACCTCAAATTAGTGGTTTTGTACCAAAGAAATATTTTTGGGATGGCTAGAATTGATCTTCAATTTTTGGCTCCTTGGCCGAGAGTTGTTGTTGTTTGTTCTTCAACTTCTTGAAAATTTTCTAAGTGTTAGATGATTAAATGAGTTGGTAGTCATCTTTTAAGCCTTCACAAGACTTGCACATGTGTTCATGGCCCACTCCATGTGTTGGATCAATTAAAAATGAACACAAAATGGGTGGGCCAATCCCAATAACTACACGGCCAAATGCATGAAAAATGCATGATTTGCAAGTTCCATAGATTCCAATTTTGGTCCCAAATTTTCGTAATTGTTCCATACCATCAAATTCATGAACAACTTATGTCTCAAAGTAAAATCGAAGGTCAAAAGTCCCGACTTTGTATCCCGGAATAGTTTGGACCTTAACTTATCACAATTAATCCGGATTGTCCCAATGCATAAAATGCGGGATATAACATAATTCCACTCATGCGATCCGAGCATGTTTATGATCCTTATTTGTTTCTTGATATTCATATTCTTAAAGTAGTCAAATTATGGTCTTTATGTCTTTTTTCGCATAAATGGATTTCAAAGATTTCATAAAAGTTTGTTTTCAAAAAGTTTGTTTGTTTCTAGGCGATCCGAAACTACGAACTTCCGTAACTTTCACAGAAAGGCTCGGATAGCTTCGATTTGTTCGTAGAACGTTCTAAAGTGAATAAAGTTTGTAACTTTTCGAGGCGAACTCGGATTGGTTTGACGCATGACTATGATCACTAAGGTTTGAATATGACTATGACTCTTATGGATTTGTAAACACGTATGATGTATGTTATGTTTCCGAAAGATATTTGATATAACTATTGTCCGATTTTCAAATGACATTCCGCTTAGACTACTTCATTGAGTCTCTGAGTATGATTTTATATGCATATGGTTTGTCACTAATCCGCTCGTGCTAGCCTCAATATGTCCTTCACTGCGTCCCAGGCCAGGGCATGTATTCGTCAACTATATTGCATTATTCACCGCGTCCCTCACTAGAGGGCCGGGGCACGTTATATATATATATATATATGATATGATGATGATATGATCATATGGAGATGGTGGCCAGGATGGCATACCGAGTCCCTTGCTAGGGCCGGGACACGCTATTCATAGAGTCCTCACTAGAGGGCGGGAGTACGGTATGTATATATATGTATAAGCATGCATGATGATGATATGATTTTACTTACCGCGGCCCTTGTTAAGCGGGCGGGAGCCGTTATATGTATATGAACATGATGATTTCACCTCCCAAGGAGTCCCTCACTAGAGGGCCGGGACACGCTATATGTTTACATGATGATTATATGATTTGATATGCATGATAAACGTTTTCAAAGGCAAGTTTTATGATTTTCTGTACTCATTACTTCAGTATGATCCCGCTTATTGTATTTCATGGTTTACATACTCAGTACATATTCGTCTTGATCCCCGCTTTCTTCGAGGGGCTGCGTTTCATGCCGCGCGGTACACCCGGACAAGTTGAAGCTATTAGCGAGAAGATGTTCCGGCGGGATTGGCGAGCTCCCTTTTGCTCGGTCTTTGCCCGAGTGCGAGCATTATGATATAAATTCATGTTCCATGTTAGAGACTTTGCAGACAGTGTCGTGTGTATGTAGTATGTCAGTTTCGTAAGCGGCTCCATAAGCCGATGTATTGTGATGTATTATTTTACGGGTTTTGTATGATTACAGGTCTTACTTGATTTGAAAAGATGAAAAGCTAGTTTGTTTTCCAAAAATCTTTTATTATGTATTTATGTTATGTTATGAGGGCCCAACATGCTTATGAGTGTCACGAGTGTCAGCGGGTTCGCTCGGCCCTAGGTAAGGGTTGGGTGCCCATCACACCCTATCGGATTAAGGGTGTGACACAGCAGTCCTTCGAACCGCATATATGCATTGGCCAGCCGGCAGGATCAGGAGGCGTCGCCTAATGTTGTTACAGGTATATGACTGATCTTCTCTCGAGATGTGTATGCACTGATTGATCCTGGCTCTACTTTATCATATATTTCTCCCCTTGTTGCTAATAAAATTGGGATAGAATCTGAACCGATAGAGCCTTTTGAGGTAGCTACACAGGTAAGGATTACATTATAGCCGGAAGGTTTATAGAGATTGTTCGGTAATTGTTTGTGAACATTTGCATTAAGGAAAGATTTGGTAGAGTTAGATATATGAGTTCGATGTGATTATGGGTATGGATTGGCTAGCTTCTTGTTATGCTAATGTTGGTTGTCAAAAGAAGATAGTCCGTTTCCAATTTCCGGGGAACCGATTATAAGTGGGCGGAGTAATACGGCATCGCGAGGGTAAGTTTATTTCATACCTCAAGGCAAGAAAAATGATCAGAAAGGGCTATATTTATCATCTGGTTCGTGTTCATGATTTAGAAGCAGAGGCACCGACTCTTCAGTCAGTCTCAGTGGTTAATGAATTTTTAGATGTATTCCCAG